>NC_088934.1:20897500-20917500 GCF_038396675.1 Hydra vulgaris | reverse complement strand
AGAAAGTTTTTGGACTCGAAATGAGAAACTAGAAGTTAGTTAATTAGAGACTCATAGACCTTGCTTGGAAGTCATTTAGTCTTTAATCAACAAATGTTAGCGATATGGTTAAAGGAAGTCACTAATTTGACAAAGGTGGTCATATGGATTTCGCAACAATGGAGTTGGATTCGAACTTTTTTGTTTGATAAGCAATTATTTGGCTAGTGGCGTAGTAGTATACATAGTTCTTTGAATAATGTAGGTTTGGAGTTTAGAAAATGTAATTTTGTTAAACTCAGAGAAAAAGTCAAAAAAGAGAAATAAATCTATACTGATACTTCATTACATTTTAAACATCACCAACAACATTTTTTATACGTCATCACTAAGAGCATTTTTTATACATCATCACCAACAGCATTTTTTAATATATCATCCACAGCATTTTTATTTCTCGCCTGGTTGACTTCATCTTTTGACTCATTGACTTCATCCATAACTTTTAAATAGCTCATTGCATTTATAGCGCATAGAATTTTTTTAAATAATATTTGATTGCAGTTTAATGTTTATCACAGTTAGCAAAATTTAGTTTTTAAATTAGTATTAGAATAGGGCTGTAGTTTGATAGTATATATATAATGATAGATTTAGGCGATAATAATAGTATAAAATAATGATAGTATTATTATTATCAATAATAGATTAGGACTATAGTTTAGACATCTCTACTGATATGCTATATTTTAAAAAAACCATTACGCCTTAAAAATATGAGAAGTTACTAATATACGCTTAAAAATATAAAATCTAAAAAATAATTTAGAATTTAAAAAGTTAAAAATGAAAAATATTTTGGAATTGAAAATCACTGATGATGCATTTTATATAAATGAGAAATGTTTTAGTGACAAAACCTAATACTTGATACGTATTTATTTATAACGGCAAATGTAACTAGGATAAATCGAGTCCAGAACCTTGAATAATTTTTTGTAAATCTGGATTTTCCGGATTTGGTTGCGATATATAAAAAAATAGATTCTGAGAGTATTTTAAATTTAATTTAAATCCAGTCCCTGTATTAAAGCGTTAGTAGAGCCGCAGCTGCAGGGTGGAATTCAAACACCCACTAAGATATGCAAAATTTTGTCGGTAAAACAATAATTTGGGAAAGTTGTCGGTAGCAAAATATAATTGGTTAAAAAAAAAAGTAAACGTCATTGCAATTATACTTGCATATATTTTGACGTTCGCTTCGGACTTGGGTGGTAGTATTATAATATAAAAGCATGTGTGTCAGCTAATAACTTAACATCTCCCCTCCCTCTCTCTCCCTCAAAAAAACAAATGATTGTGATATGATCTTGACGATTTAACTCTACATATAATATTTTGATATTTTTTTTACAATTTTATTTTTAAAGTGCGTTTCATCTACCGTAGTTTTAACCGCTGTTGAAAGGTTAGTGGTGTCATTAAATTTTTTTGTTCTTCGAGTAATACTATTTTAGCTATTTACAAAGTTCTGCCTATTAATTTTAGGACAATTTGTTCTTTTTTATTTGGTAAAGCTATTTCAGCGGCAAATACCGCAAAATTTTGCTTAGTGACGGCAAATTATTAGAACAATACTTTTCTTATTTAAGTTGATTTAATCACGTGAGTATTTGTTTATTTTCAATATGCGTTTCGTGGATTTCCGTTTTGCTCCCGACTCGACTAGTTTATTATATAATCTTTGGAAATATTGAAAATAAAGTAACAAATATAGGTATAAATAAGCACATGACAGGTATAAGTGGACATAAAGACAACTAGCATATAGATGAGTCAAGTAAACAAGCATAAAATGAGGGATTTTTGTAGTGAGAAAAAATTATTCAAAAAATATTTATTTGATAAAAATAAAAAAAATAATGTAAAAAAAAAAGATAAATTAGTTTAGATAAATTGTTTTAACAAGTTTTTCACGGCTTTAATTTGCCATCACTTTAGCAAACTTTTAAAATTAGTGCAGCAGTATTTACCGCCGCTTTGCTAACACGTTTTTATAACATTAATTTTATAAATTATTGTAGAGAAACACAAATCAAAGCTTTGGAAAGAAAGTTAAACAGTCTAGCTAAAAGTAACGATGAAAATGTTAAACGTCATCCGGTTCTCAATCGCAAAGAAGTTTTGCGTCAACAAGATAAAAGGGTTAAAAAAAAACCCTACGATCGATAATCTACTAAATAATAACGTAATACTAAATAACGTTACTTATGCATTCACGTGATTTTAAAAAAACATTTTAAAATTGCAAAAGAGAGAGACTAAAAATACATTCTATATGACGGTAGTTATATTAAAAGCGTATTATTTACAATATAAAAAATCTGTTTACAAAAAATACATTCTAATAATTTTTTTTTTTTTGTGCATAAAGAATAAGCTCAATCTAGTACCACATTCCTGAAAGATTACAACAATTTGTTTACAATGTTTTAGTTGCTATTTGCTACAAAAGCTCTTTAATTTGCTAAATAAACTGCACAAATATGAAGTTCACAACTCTATTGGTTACTTTGTTGTCTCCAAAACTTATTTGATCAAACTAAAAATTTATAGCCATCTTTAGCTCTTGATACGGTTAATAAATTTATTCCACAATCATTAAAGTATGCAAGATACCCTGCAACAAGAATTGAAGTATGCAAAATGCCCTGCAACAAAATTGCTGGGAAAACATTTAAGATTATCTTTATAATCTTAAATGATTTTTATTCGAAATAAGTTCGTATATTTAAAAGAATGGATTCTTAAAACTTGTTCTCGTTTCTAGTGTGATTGTATTAGCTATTATGAGGTAGGTTTAATTGATGGGATGGGTGTTTCCAAATTGCTTTTGGTACGCTAGGTATTTCATCCTCGTCCCATAAAGATCTCTTTCTTCGTTCATCTATTAAATAATCGCCACCACCTAAAACGAAAAACAAAAGTTATTTTGACACAGAAGAGGCAAAAGAAGAATATATATATATATATATATATATATATATATATATATATATATATATATATATATATACATATACATAATAAATATTAGTACGAATGAAATTGCTACCATATATTGTCGATGGATAATTCTACTTTTGGTGTTTAACTGTTACCTTTAGTTTGAGGTAGCATTCGCCGTGTTTTTACCTTTTTATCTTCTATATGGGGTAAGAATTAATGTGTTTTTTTATGCTGTAAATGTTACATAAGAGGTATCATTATTATTTGAATTTTGACAAAGAAAAAATCAAGTTACTTGAACTATTTTTCTTAACTATGTCTAGGATTATCAAACTATTAAGTTCTACAACACATTAATTGTACCACCAATTAGAAGAAGGAAATAAAAACCAGCTTTTGACATATTCGTTTTTCTGTATTTTTGCATTCTTAAGACGTAGAGCTTAATAATTAAATTCATTCTTTAAAAATAAAATTTAAGCCTTTTAAATAATTTAAGCTACTTTTTCGAACTCGAAATTAAGCTCTACGTCTAAAGAATGTAAAAAAATATATATAACAGTAAATATATGTCAAAAAGTCGTGTTTATTCTCTTAATTCGATTGGTGGTTCAATTATTCAATAGCAGTCTATCCTTGACTAGAAATTAACTAGCTAAAGTAAACTACAAAATCAGTTTGTTTTTCTTTTAAAACGCAACACTTTGATAGTCTATAATGTCTATTTAATACAAGAATCGGTTTATTTATCACAAATAATGTCTTTAGTTGGTTCTGTAATAAATCTTGTAAAAAATTAGAACGGTTGTTTGTTGACCGTAGAGGTTTAATTATAATAATTTCAACATGAATTTCATTTTCTCAATTAAAGTCAAACAGTCAAAGAGGTATTTAATTTTATATGTGTATTTTAGGGAGCTTCTTCGCAAAAAGTACCCCTGCTTGAGATAACTTTAAGAACTCACGTGGGAAGTTATTAAAATTACCCTAAATTATATAGATATCACAGTGGTGCGTTTTGAAGGTGGAGCGTGTTTTAGGAACTACTCAATAGCACTGTTTTACTTCCCTTTTAAATAAATTTTTTCAGCGTTAATTAAAATTATGTCCGCTATATTGTGCTGTTATTTATATGTGCGATTATGCGGATAAAAATATTTGTTCATTTGAAAGGTGGCTGCAACATCGGTTAAAATAATTAATGTTCAATCTAGCACAATTTTATCCTGTCAATGTTACATCGCGTTGTCATACTCACTAAAGGAAATAAAATATTTGTCAAAAAATAAAAAAATTTTCTTTAACAAGTAAATAATTATCCCTTACAACTAATCTAAATAAGATATCTAATCCTAGATAACTTGCACAAGCTGCATTTTGTATAATTTTAATGTTGTTGTTAATGGATTGCATTGACAACTACAAACCTAAAAAAGCTATTAGTGTTCCTTTTTATAAATTTCATGAGCTTTTGAATTGTTATAGGCTTGTATTTTTTAATTAATGTTAGTCATATATGTAAAAATATGGCTAGTTTTTAAAATAAGCTAAAATTCAAAATATTTACAAGCAACTTTTTTTAAAAATTACACTTTGCTAGTAAGAAAAAAAAGTTTACAAATTATAAAAAGTAATTACATGACCTGGATGAAGACCAACGTTTATCACTTAAATAAAACTCTTCTTTTTACATACATCCAAAGAAAGAACACAAAATTTTGAATATGATAACTTTAAAAAAACAATATTCTCATGTTTTGGTCTAAAATCAGTATTATAGTTGTTAGATCTATCTACTTTAAGCTACACAGTATTTTTAAAATTTACTACTTTAAACCCTTAAAAATAATAAACATTTAAATATTTCCTTTATGTCCATTTACTCTGAGTTTAGTCTAGGTTTTATGTCTTAGCTTAGATTTTTGGTTTGCCTTTTGTGGCTTTAGCTTTTGCAACTTAAGACAATTTGGTCTCGCAACTTGTTAATTTGACTTAACACCTGATGACTAAGAAATGAGACAAAATTTAAATCAATTTATGTATGCTATTCATAATCATGCAATTGAAATAAATTAGTATATTTATAGGGAATTTAATACTCTATTAAAATAATATTATAGTTTTAAAATATTAGTTAAAATGGCTCCGTATAAAACAAGTTTGCAAAAAGACCTAAGAAAACGCATTTGCCAGTTTAGAAATTCGCATCTGAAAAGGCAAAAATCTTCACAGTAAAACACTTTCTAGATAAAAGAGCATCGAAAGCGACCATATATCGTGCTCTAGAACGTGTAGACAATAATTTAGGCTATCAACGAAAAAAAGGAAGCGGTCCAAAGGCGAAAAAAATGGACAAAAAGCACATAGACCAATTGAAAAAGCTAGCTTGAATCAAACCTTTGTGTCGGCATATATATCGCAATTTTAGGAATTTTGATTTTGTCTTTGATGACGAATCGTATTTCACATATGCGATTACAACATTGGCTGGCAACGATGGCTTCTATTCTAGCGACGTGTCATCTACAACTAGCGACGTCAAATTCAAAACAAAGAAGAAGTACGAGGAAAAGGTGATAGTCTCTTTGATTATGTCGGCCAAAGGGACTTCAAAACCAATGTTGAAAGTGGCTAGGCAATCAACAAACAAGCATACATTGGATGTCTCCGCAAGCGGTTAATACCCTTCATTGATAAACATTATAAAAATGAAGAGTACTTGTTCTGGCCAGATTTAGCTAGCTCGCACTATGCAAATGAAGTGGTTTCTTTTCTTGATGCCAATAACATCAAATACCTGCCAAAGGTAAAAAAATCCACCCAATGTACCAGAAGTTCGATCAATTGAGGACTTTTAGGGTCAGTTGAAACGCTTAGTCTACGAGGATAATTGGCAAGCAACAAGCATTCCTCAACTCAAACGGCGTATCGTGAATTGTCTTAACAAAATGGATCCGGAAGTGGCAAAACGTTATGCCTCAATGACTTCAGTTCGTCTAGGTCGAATTGCTTTTAATGATGTTATTGAAAACCAATAAATATATTTTTTTTAATATCATATAATTGTTTATAAATTTATTTTAAATTAAATTTGATAGCTATGTAACTATGGCTATAATAACAATTTAAAGTTGTCTCATTTTAGTCATCAGGAGTTAATTGTAGTTTTAACGAGGATCCTTTAAAATGACAACTTATTAATTTAAATACTGAATGGTTGTAATAATAAGATTATATGTACCAGATCTCTAAATGATAAAAAGACAATAATGTTATTCTTGTTCAAAATTTGTTACAGTTGCTGTTGCTATTGTAACAACAAGATGTTGTTGTTATTAACAGTAATATCTTGTTGTAAATAACAACAAGATGTTGTTTTTATTAACAATCGCAACAACATCTTGATGTTATTAACAACATGATGTTGGTGTTATTAACAATAACAACAACATCTTGTTGTTATTAACAGCAACGTCTTGTAGTTAATAATAACAAGATGATTGTTGATAGGCATTTTTAACGGTTCATTGGAATTTTGCTCATTGGTTACTTAGTGGACCATTAGTAATAGCCGCTATAAATCGCAAGCCGATAACTTTCAGACATGTTGATAGTGGCTAGTCATCGACTAGCTAATTTTGGCGGCTGTCACTAATAGTCTACTAAGTACCGATGAGCAAAACTAAAGTGGTAGCTCAAAATGCTCAAAATGCCTATAAAGATCTACTGAAATTCAACTATAGAATGTTTTCTGGGTACAGTTTATCGTTTCATCTTATTTCATGCAGAAATTCATTTCATTTAATTACTTTCATTGACTGTAAAAAAAGCTAAATTTATTTTGTTTCAAAAGCCTAGCAAAGACTTTTTGTTTCTCTTAAACTGTCTCACAACTTAATTAATAAAAAAATAATCAAAATGAATTTAACTCTTAATTTTTTTAGTAGTAGTTAAAGTTTTTTAAGTAAATTTGAGTAAAGCATAATTTCAACAAATATTTTTTTTTTGTTATTCAGAAATAAATTATTTAAAATTGCATTTTTTTTTAAATATACTTTCTGTTTATTCATAATTTTATTTTTTCCTTTGATATTGTATGGAAAAATATACTTTCTGTTTATTCATAATTTTATTTCTTCCTTTGATATTGTATGGAAAAACTTTTTTATTCTAATATTATAATTATTCTAATGTTATAATTATTCTAATGTTATAATTGTTCTAATGTTATAATTATCTCAATTTACCTTATTGATAAGTTTAACGATTTATTATATTGAATAAATGGTTGGTATAAATGGTTGTTGTAAATGGTTGGTATAAATGGTTGTTGTAAATGGTTGTTATAAATGGTTGTTATAAATGGTTGTTATAAATGGTTGTTATAAATGGTTGTTATAAATGGTTGTTATAAATGGTTGTTATAAATGGTTGTTATAAATGGTTGTTATAAATGGTTGTTATAAATGGGTGTTATAAATGGTTGTTATAAATGGTTGCTGTAAATGGTTGTTATAAATGGTTGTTATAAATGGTTGTTATTGTTTGTTACATTTTTACAAATCAATCAACATCTTAAGCTGCCTCAGTGCCAATAAACCTTAAAAAATAAATTTAAAAATGTAAGCGTATAGTTTATTAAAACTAAACTTAGAATACGCTGATCAATTCTTCATTCTTTATTAATTGGTCCTAGAAAATGCATTAAAAGAGTACTACGTCTGATGAAGGTCCTAGAAAATGCATTAAAACAGTACTACGCCTGATGAAGTCTCGAAAGAATAAGTATTTTACAATGTTCTTTTCTTGAAGCAGAATATCCACATTGTTAAATCGATGTAACTATGATGCAATATGAAATATTTTATCTGTACCTATAAAAAATCCAGTCATGTTTCGTTTTTTTTTTAAACTAATTTACCTCATTCATAAAGTGTAATAAAGAATAGTTAATGAAAAATAGAATGTAGTTTAGAAATTCTGTTAAATACTTCTTCTTCAACAATGTTTTTTAAAAAAAAGCATTGTGTGTTTGTTAGATTTTTTTAAAATAGTTCATTCACAACAAGGTTGATGGCGATCACTATTTAAGTTAGGAGTTTCCAGAAAACAAAGAATATCGTTAAAAAGCAAGAAAACATTTGACAGAAGACTTAAAAAACTCTATGAGTCAATAAAATATGAGATGGGAAAGTTCCAAAGCATTGATTTGGAAAGAATTTTTAGAGCATGTCGAGAAATGTAGGAAAAGATACAGTAAAAGAATTACAATGATAATACCTTCTGACAATTGGAGAATGGCTCATACTTGGAAGATAGAGCAGGTCAAACTAGATTTACAATACGCTTTTATACCTTGTCTAGAAGAGAAAAACCATCATTAGAAAAACCAGCCCAAACATAACAACAGTATTTCATACCAGTCCTGTGGTAGAATAAAAGATGATAGACTAAGATCCTAAGATGGAATAAGTGATGATTAATTGTTTGATCACGAAAGCATTTATGGAAAAGAAAAACCTATTATTCGTCCCTGTGTGTTACATAATGAGACGAATAAGTGGTTTATAAAGGTAAAAAAGTGATTAGCACGCCTTAGTAAAAATAACCCATCCAAAAATAGCAGATGCTATTTTTAGATGGGTTGTATGTATGGTTTCCTTGAGAGATTATTGATGAAAGATAATTTGATACATAGATGTAAAGTAGAGGATTCAGTGAGAGTGTTGTCATATATCTTCTTATATATCTCATATACCTTTTCTTACTTAAGTAAAATCTTCAAGTTATTAAATTAGAGCTCATACCTGAAAAAAGAAAGTGGATTGGTTATAAAGGTAATTTTCTTAAATAATCAAAATTATTACAAAATATTTTTAAACTTTTTATTTTAGATACAAACTGTGTCTAAAATGTAAGAAGGACATCATAAATCTTTTAATTCCATCTGTAAGATGTAATATTTTTATTCGTTTAGATGTAAATGCCTCTGTGAAAAATAAATCTTACAAGTACTCTATTTCAAAACTTGCACACAAAAAAAAAAGGATTTAAGTATACTGAAGGTGTAACAGATTTTAAACAAATAAATGATAAACTCAACAATAAAAGACTTTTAATTTCAAAGAGTTAAAAGAAAGAATAGTTGTATAAACTTAACGGAGCGAACCAAATATTTACTACTGGCTTTGTTATCCATTACTTTGCTAAAGATCCTTTTTATTTTTTTATTAGTGTCTAAACGGAACTTATTTTTACAAAACTGTTATAAAATGTCCATGAACTCATACCGTTCTTCCTAGTAGCACATATGTCTAACTTTAAATTTCACAAGCCATGTGTCAATCATAAAGCCAATTTCCGGCTGACACTATCTATATCCAATCTTTGTACATGGCTCAAGATATCAATAAGATGACAGCAGAAGAAGAGTGAATTCAAGTAATAGAGCAAATAATTTCATAGTCATATCGTATGCTTCTTGGTTTTTGAAAGGTCTAATGATGTTAAGTATTAAAAGTTTGGCGAACAAATTACATGCACAATAGAAGCAACCAAACAAGTCGAAGAAAAACGTTTTTTCACAATCAAACGTTACTTAGCGTTTTGTCATGATAAAATAATTAAAAAAGAGTTGTGTTTTTACTATGACTACAAAACTATTATTAAGATAATTAAAAAGGAGTTTCAATTCAACAATCATTGCTAGCTACCTCAAGTTACAACAATCATTGCCAGCTACCTTAAGATCCTCTAAGAATGCTCAAGAACAGATCCTTAAGCAATTTAAGCGTTTTCAATAAATAGTAATAAAAAAATAATAGCAATAGCAAAAAGTAATGAGAAAAAAAAAACAATGTTTTTTGTTTGTTTTTGTTTTATGTTACTTCACCTCCCCGACGCCACTATAGTCGAGGCCACTATAATCGAGGCCAATATAGTCGAGAAAGCTACTTTAATTGTGGTTATAACTCTCTCTCTCTCAACTCTATAACTCCAAAACACGAACATTCACGACAAGATTGCTGTGTGGATATAATAACAAGTTGAGCGTGGCTCAACAAAGGATGTGGTGGGGATCAAACTCGGAACTTCTCGCCTATGAAGCGAGCGCTCTATCACTACATGTTGATCGCGTCAATAAAAATTCTACGACAGTTGGCTATATCAATAAAAATTCAACGACAGTTGGCTATATCAATAAAAATACAAGATAAAAACTGTCGCCAGATTAGTTTGTTGAACAAAATGAATATTAAGAAAAGCTTTTCAAATAAGAGAGAAATATACAAATGACATTCTTGCTTCAAAAGGTACACGCCTAGATTTGATTGTCTATATCAACCATAGTTGTCTTCATGGATGGAGAAATAAACTCATTCAAGTTAGGTTCTTACAAATGGGTATTAACTATATTTTACCAATGGTTAATAACCAAGAGTTGTTAAGAAAATTTAGCGCGTGAAAATTTAGTGTGAAAACAATGAACTACATTTTTATTTTAAATAAGGCCTAAAAGTTAACTGAACATTGCTTTCATTTTTATTAACAATGTTGAAACCTAATTTTAATACAGTAATATTTTGTAATTAATGAAGCAATTTTTTTTTGTATTATAAAGTATGCTCTTTGTCTGTTTCCTGAATTCTTTTGAACTTTCTGCGTTCCATTTCACAATATGAACTTCGCCAACAATTATATTTCGAAGTAGCATTGACTAATTAACTAAACTAATTAACAGATATGGTTGATAAAAATTTATAAATTCAGTTTTAATTTAATTAAATAATTTTAAATAAAACTTAAAATGACTTTTTTTATACATTTAGGCATATTTTTTGTATAGCCTTAGTTATGGTAGAAATTAAAAGTAAAGCAAATCCAAAAAATCATGCATCCAATAATTTAAAAAATTTAATTTAATTTAAAACTATACCAAAGAAATATTTTTTTCAATTCAAGTGAAGATGGTTTTAAAAGTAATAAAGAAAGTTATTTTATAAATTTCATAAAGGTAATAAATATATGATTAAGATATTTATAAATATTTTAAAAGTATGTTTTTAATACAACTGTTTTATTTATATTGAGTAAGACTTGAGTAAGAATTTAATTTAAAAAAACATAAATTTCTCTTGAAAAAGAAAATTTTTTTAGCTACCACTATCATTTAAAAAATTCATTTTCAATCATTTCCTAGTAAGGAAACTCGAACAAATTTTCAACTATATCTTAGACGTCCACTTTTTGTAAACGTCTATAAGTACTATTAAAATTCATTTCTATTAAGTTAATGCAACTTAATGATTCAGTTAGTAAATAGGTAATGACGTAAATATTCTTTTATTACAAACAAATGAAATGCACAAAGCGTAGGGAAGAAGTGTTTTTTTACTTTTTTTGGCAGTGCCGGCCTTAATCTTCTTACCACCCTCGTGCAAAATTTTTCCGGTAGCCCATAACAAATATATGAATTTGCTCATAAATTACATACAAAATAGTAAGCAAATCGAATTTAAAAACAATGTATTGCGATGAAATGTTAAATTTAGATACATCATAGCAAGGAACGTTTTGTTTACAGAAATTTTATTTTAATCTTACAATTACAAAATTAAAACATGTAAAACAACAAAATTTCTGTCCCAATTTTCTTGCCGCCCTCGACCTCCCTATAGCCGTTGCTGCTTTTTGGTACACTATTTTACTTAATATGCTTTTGAATGTTGCGTTTAGAAATAACTTAAATGAATAGCATGAGAGAATATAATGGCTAGTGCTCATAGATTTATATTAGAAAAATACAAAAAATTACTGGCTGCACCACTTACCGAGCATTATTCTAAAACAGTAATGGATCTCTCGGCATATGGGAATGCATACCAAACTCAGGCATTAATTGTTCAGAAGGAGATGAGATTAGTTTAGATATCACGATGTTTTATAGAATGATATTGTTGTAAATTATTTTAGCGCAAATATGCAATTAATAAGTTTAACACGATTAATATTCTGATAAAATCAATGTTAATGAAACTAAAAGGATGTATCAAAAACAATTTATTTTTAAAATATATCTTTACGTGATGAATCTCGTAATTTGTAAATAAGTCTCGTAGGTGCGTTTTAAACTAAATCTCATCATGATTATTGCCCAAGTTTCTTTTTTTTAAGTTTAGTTGTTAATTTTTGTTAATTTTAGTTTAGAAAACATTTTTATAGTTTTAATAAATTTTTATTCTTGGTTTCATTAAAGTTAAATTTTAATTTAAGCTTATGAATGTTAATAAAAAAGTAATAATACAAATAAATAATACAAATAAATAATACAAATAAATAATACAGTCTCTTGCAAAAGTTTAAAATCAGTTAAGTATTTTTTTTAGGTAAATCCATAGTTTATTGAAAATGACATACACAAGGCTAAAACTTATTTTATGTTAAATACATACATGTGTACCTCAGGGCCGGCGCCAGAGTATTTGGCACCCTACGCCCCCCTCCGAATCTGACACACTACGCCCTCCTCCCCAACTTACTTTCGCAAAGGAATGCTTAAGTTTTGTTATTACATTTTGTATTTACATTCGGAAGAATATATACATGCATAATCTGAAATAAACGCATATTCGTGTAACTTTATAATATATTAATAAATAATTCCGAAACTTCGCTTTTTGGGTTTTTGTTTTTGCAAATATAGAAACGAGTTCTGTCAGTTCAATGTTTCTAGCAATATCATGTTCACTTGACAGAGTAGCTAATCCAACAAGTCTTTCTTGCTGCATAGACGTTCTCACAAATTTTTTTATCGGTTTGGGTTTTGAGAAGCTTCGCTCACGGAAATTGGTAGTGTCAAGAGGATTGTTAAAGCTATAACAGTGTTGGGCGCACAATCTGTTCGATTATTTTTTAATATAAAATTATGTAAATCTAGTGGCAATGTACACCTTGCAAACGTGCTAAATTTTTCTATAAATGAGTAATGAAAAATTTGCATTGTATTAACTACTACAAAATTTCATTCTACATAAAAAGTATAAAAAGAAAAAAGAAATCGCAATAAAACAAAAGTATCAAAATTGATTCTTTTGTTTTGTTTGACGCAATTTGACTTAAGTTTTATTTGACACGATTTAAAAGAGTACTTTTTCAAATCTCCTAAATTTAATTCAGAAGAGATTTGAAAAAGATTTTTGCAATGTTTTTAGTATATTTATTTTTTATATAGCAAGTTTTAGTGCCGCCTTAGAAAATTTGCCGCCCTAGGCGGCCGTCAAGTTCGCCTAGTGGTTAAACCGGCCCTGGTGTACCTATATAACATATATTAAATCTTAGCTTTTTCTTTTTTAATTTTTTTTTAGTTGCTCCAAGAAGTTCATACGATCTTATCACAAAGCACCGTGGATAAACATTTCATAGGAAGTTCATGCCTCCTTTCTAACCCATGTCGCAAAACTTACCCATAGGTGGGTTTTGAACCAAGGATCCTTTGTTTCTGAAGCAAGTAGGCTACCACTGCGCCACGATTGCTACATCTATGTCTTTGTGTATGTCATTTTCAATAAATTATTGATTTACCTAAAAAATACTTAACAGATTCTAAACTTTCGCAAGAGACTGTAAATAAAAAGAAACGGAGCCAGGAGCGAAACATCTGATTGTAGTTGGTGTACAAAACAAACATAATAAAACTGAAAAAAGCATGATTATAAATATATATAATATAAATGTATTATTTATATATTATGAATCATATAACTTTTATATTATAGTATATATTTGAATATTTTATTATTATATAGTTTCCAAAACTCTTTAATAGACGAACTGTTTTGCGTCATATTTATAAAAAATGGCGACAATATCGCCACTTTAAGTCACAAAATGCTGCCATAAAAGTTATAAAAAAATGAAAAAAACGGTACCTCTTTTCACTTTTCTCTTTCTTCTTTTTCTTTTTTCAAGCAGCACGTCTACGGCGTTAGATTCGTCAGGTATACATTCGTAACAAATCTTAAGATACTTGTAAGTTTTTCCACAAGTGTCGTCATCAAAGAATATATTTGATGCAACAATTTCACATCCTAATAATAAAATTGTTTATAAATCGAAAAACAATAATTGACTATCAATACAAAAATTATCTTTCTTATACAAGCCTACTGTGTGCATAATTTTATGCCTCTTTTTTATTATTTCTTTAGTTATTACGTTTAATTTTATGTTAAAAATAATATCTCCGGCACTTTGATCTTTTTTTTCCTATTACCGTAACTTTTTTTTTTATGCTTTACGTGACTATGTTATACTAGGTTACTTTTATATTTAAAAAGGTTCTAGGACTGAGCGAGTCTATTGGCGAGTCTAGGCTGTAAGGCTATATAGTCTAGCCAAATATTTTAAATGCCGGGGGTATGCATTAATCCTAAGATTTATTTTGTTTTACTTTAATTAAAATTTCTTTCTCAACCTTCGTTTAAGTCGAATGTTTAATTAAAAAAAGTTAAATTATAACTTAAGTTAAATTTTAGTTTGAAAACAGTTATTCACGCTTTGAATTTCAAATAAATTTACAGTGCTAAATGCTTTCATTTTATTGGTTTCATTCTCACTTTTATATATTGGTTTCAACTCAATTTGATTTTATCCGTCTTTAAAACAACTTTGTCAGGCAATAGGATTTGTAAAACTTTTGTATATATTTTTTATACAAAAGCTTAATATAGAAAAAAGAAAGCCTGTATGATTGATAATGCGAAAAAAAATTATCAAAAAGTTTTTAAGGTTGGCTAAATATGGTTGACATATGGTTGCGCAATATCGTTGTATGTACATATATGGTTTTACAATGTGGTTGTATGTACATATGTTTGTGCAATAAATTAAACGTCACAAAGAAAAGTGCTACTAAGTTGTTTCTTGAAATAAAACTAGACTTATTCTATATAAATTGTTGTACAAACGTATCCTAGTGATCTCCAACGTAAAACTGAGCTAATCCTAAGAAAACTCCATTGAGCTTCTGAAAGTAATTAACAGCAAAAGTAATTTTTGATTTTAATTATCAGGAATTTTATTTGTGTTCTTTTAGTGCATTGGTGGATGAAGTAAAAAAACTTGATCACATTAGAGCAAACCAAATAAAAGACATTTTTCTCTCACGATGCTTAAAGTGACTCCAACTATAAAATAAACGCTCACCTTAAAATCCAGTATTCCGTTATATGAAATGCTTTTCAAATGCATTTCCAAATTATCCCATTCCATGTTTTCATATACTGTTTACAGAAAGTAATTTATTTTTTGAAGTTATTGAGGTGCTTACAGAAATTCTTTCGATCTTATCACAGAGCACCGCGGAAGAGCATTTGTTACAAAGAGCGGTGAACTAGGAAGTTCACCGCTCCTTTGTAACCAATGTTGCTTATTAAGCTAGAGCCGGCGTTAAACCTCAGACTTCTTGGTTCTGAGCTAGTACTTTAAACACTGCGCCACAGATACACATCTTCTTTTTACTTTTTCAGGTCATGTAAGGTTCAGGATCATCACGATTACTCTACTAATGGTATCATGTAACCCAGCTCAACCTGCCCCGTGTCCTTCTGCCTTTTAGGGTTTGATTTTTTAGGAAAGGAATAGGAGAAATAAATTTCGACTTTAAATTTCGCTGTTTAGGGCTCTTACCTGAGTAAAGGTTATAGATAGTGTCTCACTAAAAATACTTCCTGTTACATCCTAATGAGGGTACAGCTCCAAAACCCAGTTTAACAACTTTGACTTCGACTGGAAGTAAGATTACCCCTAACTCTGTGGTAGTGTTCAGATAATTTCAACAGTTATAAAATATCAGAGTATTAACAGAACCTTGTTGCGCAAAGTTTGTGTCCCTGTCAGTGCTTTTGGTGTGTATTGTCGAGGCCGCATTATGAGCCCTAAGTTACGACTTAGGGTTAATTAGCAGGAATAAGATAATAGCATAGCTCATTGCTTGAGATATCATGCTCTATATATGAATGATTAAAATTCTTTTTAACTAAAAACATGCCGAATTAAACAAAAATGTTAAACACAAAAAACCATTAACACCACCTATATTTTTCAATATATCTTTCACAAAGTTTGTGGTATTTAAAGTAACTAACCAATTGAATTTTACCTCTTGCAAAATTCACGAGAATTGCTTGCTCTTTATGTGGCTTGTTTAAACTTGACTGTTTCTTCTTCAGATATCAGTGTTAATGGGTACCATCGTTTGATTTGCAAAGATTCCAACAGTCACATGTTTGGCCTGGGATTATACTTATGCATCAAGTAATTTATAAGTCAAAAAATCAGGTTTAATGTACTTCTGCTTAGTACCTTTTTTGTTCTTCCTCTCAAAACTAAAAGAGTGCAGTTTTAAGAAAAAGGAGAACGATAAACAACAAAGGTAAATATTTCTGATCAAATTGACTATGCCCTTTCTCTTTACCCCTCTGGCAATTTTTTTATTATTTGTGACTTAATGCTTATCACAATGAATGGTTTGGCACTAACTCCACTTACCATGCTGGTACTAAATCCCATAACTTCTGTATTTATCAATCTCTTACTCAGATAAGTAACTTTGTGACTTGTTTTCTAGACAAGCCTAATCACTTAGCTTCACTCCTTGATTTGTGTCTTGTCTCTGATCCTAGCTTGAATTTTTTCTCCTAGTTTTCCTTTAGGTGGTTCCGACCATGCAATGATCACTATAAATCTTTTATATCGTACTTCCTCTATCACTATCTTTGCACTATCTAAAAGCTGATACGGAATTCTTTTCGCAATTTTCTACGTTATGGTTTTCAAGCTGATGTATTTTCTCACTCTGCTGATAAATACGTCTTCTACGTAACCACCTGGATCCAAGCAGGTAAGGGAGCTTTAATTCCTTCTTGTCAGTTTTAAGTAAAGCCTCATTCTACTCCATGCTTTTTATCTTCTTGTGCAGCTAGTATATCTAATGTAATCATTTTTTTCATCTTTTTTACGAGAACAATTTTTGAAAACAAGCCCCTTTTTATTATTGTAAGAAATCAATGTAAAAAGAAGTTCTCTGATGCTAAGCTCCATTATTTCCAGTTCTCTAAATCTCGCATCTTATCTCAGAAGTTTGGCTCTTTTGGAAAATCTTTAACAGTGTCATAATCAAAAGTCAAACATTTTATCTCTAACTTGTGGATCTGATCTTATTACCTTTCCTTAAAAAATGACAGAACTATTTGAGTGGACTTTTTCTTCTAATTCGACTCTTGAATCTAATGGCCGTGCTCTTCTTGCCATTCCGGTTAAACAGATCAATCCATTGTTTGACATCCAAATCATTCTGGCTTCAGTTGCTAAAATTATTTCTCAATTAAACTATTCTACGGCTTGTGGTCTGGATAACATTCCTGTTATAGTCTTAAAAAAGTGTTTCCCAGTGTCTTCGAGTCTTTGATCAAAAAATTTATTAAGTCTAAAAACTTACTCTCTGACAATCAATTTGGTTTTTAAACTCTTGCTCTATGGCTGACTTGCTAACTGCTGCGAATGAAACATGTTATTGTGTATTAGATGGGGGCAGAAAGGTAAGGCCAAATGCACTTGACGTATTCAAAAGCCATTACTATATCTAAAGTTTATCAAGACAACCAGCATGTCAAACCTTATTTTATGATAAAGTTTGGCATGCTGGTTTTTTCATAAGCTTGCTTTATATGGTGTGTTTGGTAAAATGTTTGAGATTATCAAATATTACTTTATTTTTAACCGCAGTATTAAAGTCATTCTCGAAGGCAATACTGTTATTCATTTCTAATTACTTCTGGGGTAAATCAACGTTCTATCCTTGGTTCTGTGTTGTTTTTTATTTACATTAATGGTCTTCCTGACATTCTTACATCTAAAGTGGATAATAAACCAATGGATAAAAAATAAAATTTTCAAAACACATGGTTGTTGAAACAACTTACCAGAAATAATTTTATAAAACAAACAAATTTGTAAATAGTTTTTTTTTTTTAAAATATCTAAAACAGTTTTTGAATTACTAAAAAACCTAATAAATTAGGCATAACTAGATAAAATTAATAAAGTTATAAGTAAGGTATGAGTTTTTTGAAGTAGATATGTACTTGGGCGCCCACATGATTTTTGATGTTTCTTATGTGACACTTTGTAATCTCTAAACTTTAGGATGTTCATGCTTGTGTCAATAAAATATATATTTGAAAAAAATTGCATTGATTGGAAAAAACGTTCAAAAAGAATATATTACCTTTTCTAAACTTTTTTTTGTCATATTAATAGTAAAAATCGACTTATACTTACACTTGCATCTTATACTTGCATCTTATACTTGCATCTTACACTTGTATCCTATATTTGTATCTTATACTTGTATCTTATACTTGCATCTTATACTTGTATCTTATACTTGTATCTTATACTTGCATCTTATACTTGCAATCTTACTAACTTTCAAAATCACTAAAATTTAATTTTAATTTAATAAGCTTGCAAATAGAGAAAAAATAAGGGACTCAGAAACTGCATGAAGCTCCCCGTTTTGATTTAATTTTGAAACGGCCAACATAACTTTTATTATTAAATCTTTGAATAGATAAAGAAGTTTGATTATATGATGGAACCCATCAAAAATAAAATGCTTTTTATTTTTATTTTAAAGCACAATAGAAAGTATTCTTGAGCTCCAAACTGAGTAAGAATTCTCTTGAAAGAAAGTCATTGTCAAACGCTTTTATTAATGCTATTGTCTTGGTAACATATAATTTCTCTGCTCATTCTAAACTTTTCTGAAGATAAAATTATCTTCAATCAGAGCCGTGGCTAGGCTTCCCTACACGCCCAGTTGGGGGTTGGGGGCCGTAAATTTATTAACGGTGCTGTGGCGTACACTCGGTGCTGAGGCATACACTCTATGTTTATAAATATTATTTTGTTGAAATTTTGTTATTTTCAAAAAATGCTTAAAATTTTATGTTAAAAGATTGATTTTAATATAAGCATTAGGTTTGTTAAATTGTGAAATAATTTAACTTTTTATTGAAATTATATTAATAATATTTAATTATACTAGCCGAGAATTTATTTACACACCTGATTGTAAATTGCATTGACCATTAACCTTTTTGAGAGAGTTTTGAGCATTACTTTCACATGGAGATTTTATGCTTAAACCATGTGGCGGTTTCGGACAAATTACTGCACGTTTGCCCACTTGATCCTCTTCTCGGCCCCAAAATACTCGAAGTATTTTAATCTGTTCATATTGTTTACATTGAAGCCAAGCTTTTTCTCCCTCGCATACATAACTACAGTTCTAAAAAATTTTGTTTATTTTTAAGTTAAGTATTCATGTATATATATATATATATATATATATATATATATATATATATATATATATATATATATATATATATATATATATATATATATATATATATATTATATATATATATATATATATACAGTACTGTGAATAAGTTTTAGACCAATTGTATAGTTAGACGTATTTACAATTTTTTTCCTATGTAAATTTTTTAAAGCGTTCTTAAGTTTAATAATATACAAGAAAAGTTGAAAGAATATATTATTTTGAATAAATAAACAAAATTGATGAGGAAACATGAGGGATTTGTTTGTTTATTTATTAAAACGATGTATCATGACAACTACATCCAAAACAGGATATTCAAAGAATGCTGTTACAGAAATCATTAAAAAGTTTAGAGAAACTGGCTCCCTTGAAGATAGAAAGAAAAGTGGTAGACCTCCTAAGCTAACAAAAGATGACAATAAATATTTAAAAACCCTATCTTTAAGAAAAAACATCAACCAAGCTGGCAAAAGACAGTAACACAGCAACTGGGAAATCATGTCACCTCTTCTTTTATTCGACGGCACCTACTTAAATTGGGATTAAGAGGGCGTGTTGCAAATCGAAAACCATTATTACGGTGTGGCAACAAAGAAAAACG
>NC_088934.1:20680000-20892500 GCF_038396675.1 Hydra vulgaris | reverse complement strand
CAAGATTAGAAAGAAAAGCGGCTTCATTAAGAGTTAATTCGTGACCATTAGTAACATTTTTAAAAACAAATTTTGCACCCACTAATGATTTTTTATTTGGTTTTTGACCACTTCCCGACACGATTATTTCTTCTAAATTATCATCTTCTCCACTACCAGATCCCGATCCTGAGCTATCTTCTCCTTTTGGTACTTTAAATCTACGATTTAGTTTTAAATTTTTGCTCGCTTTCTTGATTTCCTTTGCTATTTTTGATGTAGAGTTTAAGGAACTATTAGGCTCTAAAATGACTCTCTGGTTTTTTTGGTATTCTTGTACGTGAAACATTGTGCTTTTTTTGCTGTTTTTTTCTAGATCGTTTTTCATTATATTTTCAACTCCTTTTGTTTGGGGTTTAACATACGCATCCTTTATATCAACAGTAGTATTTTTATTTATGTTTGATAGCTTGTTTGAGTCTTTTAACTTTAGTAATATTTGTTCTGGTTTGTTTTTGATCGGTTCTAAATTTGGCAAATTTGCACTTGAAAAAGTTTTAACATCAGCTTCATTGGCATCGCGTTTAATATTTTTTTTATCACTATGCATTAGATCATTTTCCTCGTCAGCTGATAGAATACGGCTTCTTCGAAAACGGGAAAACTCACCCGTTGGTACTTGTTGCGAATTATCTGAAGGGTCTGGTGTTATAAGCTTAAGTATTGTTTCAAGATTCAGCTCTTCTCCTCTGCATTTCATCTAAATATAAACGAATATCTTTAATTAATGAACCTAATGAAGTTTTTAATTAGTTATTATAAACTACTTTATTGACCGTTTAGATACCAAGCATGTACTATTTATTAAACCTTTTAAGAACTAAGTTATGTTCAATATAAAAAAAACATTAGATAGGCACAAAAAAAAAACTTTTTTTTTTGGTGTGATTCAAAATTGAGAGATCCGAAGTTCATTTCCAGTTCTTGCCATATTTGCAAAATTGGTAAAAAAAAAAAAGCAGGCGTGAACTTGCTAACGTGTGGCAACTGAAAAACGAGACTGGATTTAAAGACACATATCTCTTTTAAAGTAAAAGGTAAAACAAAACAAAAATTTTTTTTAATATTTATGCTAGCTTTTATTTATATAATCTATCTAATATAATATAATTATTTTTAATTAAACCATTCTTAATTTATTAACTAGGCCAGGTTGTTGTCCTATCGAAAAAATTTTTCGATTGGACGACATTCTAGCAAGTTTACAGCGTTATCTGCGTTCTGAACAGAATGCACTCTTTTCTTGTTTAGGTACGTGATTACTGTTTTTGCATCGTAAGATGATGCCAAATTTAGCCAGAATAGAGATGCACTATCTGAATAATACTTATCAATGAATGGATTAAGTCTCTTCTTAATGCCTATGTTTAAGTAGATTTCTTTATTTATATCCAGTTCACTGGGCACAAATTTGGGCAGAGAAATGTCTAATGCAAAAAAAAGCAGTTTATGATGTAATTTTGTTTTGAAACTTTTGTTTTGATTAATATTTAACTGTAGATGGAGTAGGTTTTACATCGATGGAATAAAATATATCATTTTCTTCAATACCAAACCGATTTAACGTGAAAAAAGTCTAATGATCAATGATTTTTTTATGATTTATGAATTTCTGACGCAATCGACATCACTTAATTCTAACAACTGCTTTTTGTTGGTCAGAAAGTTTTGGAGTTGTCATTTTTTTTCTTGATTTAATTTTTAAATGTTTAAATGCTCTTTAAATGTTTTACTAATGAGTTGCTAAGTACAGTTGAACTTTTTAGCTTTCTGTCGTTGAGTCTCTATGGCCAAACATATGTTTGAGCTTTTTAATGTTTGTTTTGGTCATTTTTTTAACATTTCCTCTACTTCTTTAAATTCTAAAGTATCCAGATTCTCTTTCAGCACGTGGTCATTTATTAAATCAGATTCACTTTTAGCACGTTTATTTATCTTGTAGATTGTACTTTTAAGTCCATAAAGTCATTTATTTTGGTATTTAAAAAGCTCAAAAGTGAACTTTTTAAAAACATTTCTGTAATTTAAATAAAGTTCGTACACACGTTTTCTAATCTCTTTTTGTTTTGAATTTATTTTTTTTATTGATTTTTCGATAAAAATAATAAAAGCAAATAAATTATGGAAAAGTTAGAATGGAAATACTTTCTAAAACATTTTTTTTGTTGTTGTACCTTATACCTCAAAGGAATTATGTGTCTTTAAACCCATTCTCATTTTTCGAAAAAATATTCATCACTCATAATCGTTTATATTTTATTATTTAATTTTTTATTTCAATCTTTTCTTGGCAGTTGCACCATTTTAGTAAATAATTTACACTAAGTATATAAGTGCTATAAAAAGTTACCACTGCATTTTTTTATATCGATAAAAAAAATTTTTAAAATGAAATACCATAAAATAAAAATAAGTTTTATCAAACATGCAACATAATATATATACAACAAATTTACTAAAGTTTTTCATTGTTTCTAAAAAGAAAGCTACTTTCTCTAAGTTAAACGTATGTTACACCCCATTAAACAGCAGTTAGTACTTTTTGTTTGTTTGTTTTCGTTGTTTTGTTTTGTTTTTTGTTTGTTTTGCATTTTTTGTTTTTTTAAAGTAATTTAAAATTATCACAAAGTTAAAATAAAACTCACCAATGAAACGCAGAGAACGTAGAGAGAAAAAATCTGCAAAATGGCCATTCTAAAAAAGCAAAAGTTAATGATTTGAAACAAGGTGGAAAAAAATGAATAATTTTAAAACTGATGCTATAGAACAATATTTTTCTTTAACAATAAACATTTTTTATAAAATTGAAATATAAAAACAAAATTAAAATAAAAAGTGACGATAAAGTTATAAATATAACGCAAAATTTACTAAATCAAGGTTATATTGTCCAATTTTTTTTATTTGTTGCTATTACGCATTAATCAAATTTTTTAAAAAGTTTTAATGTTTTGTTATTGAGGGGTGTTGGAAGTGTGCAGGTGCAGAAGGTGTCTTACAGGGATGTCGGAACCATGCCATTTTTACAAGTGCATTTTGTACTTTTATATTCCAACATACAGTACAACGGGTTCATAAAAGAGTTGAGTGAAAAAGTTGAAAGTTAAAATAATTATTAGAATGTATAATATATTAAAATAAATAAAAAATTACATTAAAACATTTGAGTAAAATGTTTTTTTTAAATAAAAAGATGTTCGTCAAAAAAAAAAGAGAAAAATAAAAGGTTATATAAAAAGATGTTAATAAAAAGATATTTGTCAAATATAAAACAAATTTTTAGACTTTTAGACACGTAAAGAAAAAAATTTTGTTTTACAAATAGTTTTTTTGTATTTAAATTGTATTACCTATATAGTGTATTTTTTAGCACATAAATAAGAAACATTGAAAAAAAGTTCAATTTGGCAGCCCTATTTTTGTTTTAAATTTGTATGTTAAATTTGAACAAAGTAATAAACAGCGATATAACTGTTTTTAATGTTTCTTTTAAGGTGCCTCCAGTTTGGTCAACCAGTTTTGTTTTCACTTTAAATAAAAACTATTTTATAGTCAATTTAAAGTTTTATGTACTCTTTAATAAACAAAATATATATGCATTTTATCAAAATTATTTTATGAGTTATTAAGCATATATTGTAGTCTTTGTTTCGCTAAAATTGAAATTAAAGCCAAAATACGTTATTCTAGCAAATACGTTATTCTAGCAAAAAAAACTTGAAATATAGCAATTTTACATTTTCTTTACAATGACAAGACCAAAACTTTTGATATTTAAGCATATATAACATTTATAATTGGGTGACCAACCATCCTTTTTTAGGAGGACAATTCCTACTTATTTACCTGTTGTCCTCCGTCCTCCATTTAGCCAAAATTTATTATATGTCATTCTTTTACAATTTACTTTCACTAAAAAGCCTTTAGCTTGATAAACACCCCAACTCATTATGTAATTCTTTTTGAATCTGTTTACCTTTTTATTTATTTAATATTTTTTGTCTGTTTAAAATTTCCCCGCATGATATTTAAAAAAAACGTTTCATAAAACATTCGATTAAGCGAGGCTAGGGTTGTTAGTACGAAATATTATATTGTCGGTCTAAAGCAGGGGTTGCCAGACTTATTAGGAAATTGGAAAAAAAAAGTTAAAAAACAATTTTGCGGGTAAAAAATATTTATTTTTTCGAAAATATAGGTGACTAATAACTATTATAATCATTTGTATCAAAGCCATATAATTTTTAAGAGTGATGAACTTGACCCTTTGAAACTAGTTTTTTGATGTCTGGAATGATCTTTGAGCTAGATAGAAGTAACACAACCTAGATGGTTGTCTCCTAAATATCCAAAATGTTTAACGGGCATTTAAAAAAGTCTCTGCGAGCATTTTTTTGCCCGCGGGCAGTGGTTTGGCAACCACTGGTTGAAAGTCATCACAGCAAATATCAAAAAATGCAATATACCATGCGCATCTTCTATCAAAACTCAAAAGTTTAAAAAATGGGTAAAAATAGTTATTCAGAGTTGTAATGGACATTGAATTTTTATAATTCATAGCATCATAGCATCAGTTGAGTTTTTTGCTTCACCTGAAAACCTTAATTTTTTAATACACGTGGAAATGACTTTAGACTAACGATATGTAAAATATAAAAATCTTTAAAGTTTATACTGTATAAAAATATATATACAACTAATCTAAAAACATTATTTGGTAAAAAATTATCCTTTCTCAATTTATACCACTCCAAAATTTCTTGAAAACTTGTACGATCGATAAAGTCTTATACCTTTTTATAACTATTTCAACTGTAGATATAGGAATTCAAGTAGCTTTTAAGACACGTTTGTAGTTTCATTATAGATTTTCTTCTTGAATGTGCAAGATTTTTCCCCGACTTTCAACTTGCTTCGATAACATTTTAGTTACAATTTGAGTTGTTTTTTTTTAAATGTTTTTTGACAACTATTATCATTACTTGATTAAAATCTCATTATTACCGTTTTGTTTTAAATGTGTAAGTAAATTATTTTTAATGTGATTTTCATTTCTCATTATTTACGAACTCATGTTTCTCATTATATTTTTTTCATATTTGCTAAAAATTTAAATAATTTTGCCTTCATATTTTTGACCATGACAAATTACCTATCTAGCGTGACTATTACCTAATTAACAACATTAAAGGTGTGTCTGATAAAATATATAAAACTTTTACAGCAAATATTTTATCAAACCCAGAATATGCTGGTCACAATCAGAATTTAAAAAAAAAGAACGAAAAAATATTTATTTCAAAACTATGAACATATACAGTGGGCAAAATAATTGTCCGTACATTAATGAAAAATAAGGTTTTTTGAAAAAAGCTCTAAAACTTTAAATGATAGAAAAAAATGAATTAAACCAATAGATAGCGCACAAGAAAACAAATAAAAACGATACACCATCTTTAATTTTCTCCCGACAATTTAAATTATAATTAATTTATTTAAAAGTTTTAAAAATTTTAAAACCAAAAAATTGTCCGTACATTTGATTTAAAAGGTAAAATTTCGTTTATAAATGATTTTTATATTAATATCTTGTACTTTTAGGTTAAATAATACTATAATAAATAAAAATAAACCTTTTCTTAACTACGTGGCTATGATAGAAGGAAAAAGAAAAGAATATAGAATTGACTTACGTAAACGAGTAATTTTTGATAAGGAAAATGGATTATCAATTAGAAAAGTTGCAAAAATGTTGAAAATACCACCAAGCTCTGTTCAATATATATGGGAAAAGTATTTAAAAACAAAATTAGTGGCAAGTAATGGTGTACGAGGCAGAAAAAGATCAACATCGCCAAGAGTTGACAGGTGCATAGTTGGGAAAATCGAGCAGAATAGAAGAAAAATGCCGTAGAAGTATTAAAAGAGCTGGAAAATGAATTAAATATTAAATTATTGCCACAAACAATTAGGAACAGACTGCATGAAACCAATATTTTTGCACGGACGCCTCGGAGAAAACCATTCATCAGCATAGTGAACAAGAGAAACCGGTTGAAGTGGGCAAAGGAACATGTTCTGAAGGATGATACATTCTGGAATATGATTATTTGGTCAGACGAGAGTAAATTTAATTTACATGGAGCTGATGGTGGTGCAAAAGTTTATAGAAGAGTCGTAGAAGAATATAATGTAAAGTGTTTGAAGGCAACATTCAAATTTTATGGTGGAAATGTTATGGTTTGGGGCTGCATGAGTGCGTCCGGTGTTGGCAAAATTGAATTTATTGATGAGAAAATGGATCAACACTTATATAGATCCATATTAGAACGGAATTTGGTGGCTTCGGCAGGAAAATTAGGACTTGAAACGGAATTTATATTCCAACATGACAACGATCCAAAGCACAAAGCTGGATCTGTAACCAGATATCTTGCTGCAAATGGCATTAACGTGTTGGATTGGGTTGCACAATCGCCCGGTTTGAACCCTATAGAACATTTATGGTCGGTGGTGGAAAAAAGAATGAAAGATCGAGCTCCAAAGAATAAAAAACGAGCTCAAAGAATTGGTTTTAGATGTTTGGTCACCATTTAATCAAGAAATTACGTCTAAACTCGTCTCAACAATGAAAAATTGTTGTAGAGCAGTTATTGAAGCTGATGGTGGTCCAACAAGATATTAATTTAATTTTAACTAATTTTAATTTAAAAATTAACATAGTGTACGGACAATTTTTTTGTTTAAACTTTTAACTTTTTTCAAATAAACTTATATAACTTTTCATATATTAATATATTTTTAACTAATACATTTAAAATTACTTTAATATTATAATATTTCTTTAAAAACTCTTAATGACAACTATCTAAATACTTTTAAATGTTGTTTTGATCAAATATAGATACTTTTCATTAATGTACGGACAATTATTTTGCCCACTGTATTTAGAGAAATCAACTTCTTATAATCTAACAAGAAAAGCTAAATCTATTGATTACTGCAAGCAAAACTTAAACCTCAATCATAACGGTTTTTTGAAAAAAGACGTTTTAGAGTTTCCGTATTCTTTATTTTTTTATTTATAGATATATTCCTTTGCCTATTTTTCTTTTCGCTTTCTATAATGTATAAAGATAAATAATAGATGTAAAATAAAGAATTTTGAAACTGGCATTGAGGAGAGTTATTTTCTTATGCATCCACCATCGCCAGCAGTTTATTGCAAGCTTTGTTGAATCTGAATCTGAAAGGTTTTACCTGAGAGATATTACTCAAGAAACAGCTCTATAAATGTTTGAAATTTTTATGTTAAATTGATCTGATGAACTAAAATACATGCTAGGCAGTTTCGTAGGCAGGATTTTTTGATATTGCAGGTATGACACTTTCAGGCATTTTGTAAACTCTAAACTTAAGTATGTTCATACATATGTCAAATGAGAATGTTTTGGCAAAAAATTGCGAATGTTAAAGCTTAGAAACAAATATCCCTAAAAAAGTTCGCTACTAATTGTCAGTCTAAATAGTTTTATGATTTTTCATAGTACTGAAAAAAAATATATATATTTGTAGCTGAACTGTCTGAAATTTGCGTTGTCGTATCACACCGTTACGTACCGCTTTATTTTTCGATCACCAGACTGTACAACAAAACTATTTTCAGTGATCTTTCAAAATTCAGAAATTGAACAAAGTGCATTTCTCTGCACGGCGTTAATTTTTGTCTAAAAATCTCCCAACGCGAATTGTTGGCGCGACTATCAAAACTAAGTGTCATGTAGACTGGAATATTTTTACGTTTGGTTCAGTCTACACTAAAATATTCAGTTAAGTAACCAAGGTTAATGGCCTAATTGGTCAAAATGTGAATGTTTTAATGTATTAACATGTTAAAATATAGATAAGTTTTTTTTAATTGAAGAATATATGTATTTTTGCACATTCTTCGTATTATTTAAATCACGATAAATAAGTCTACAAAAAGATACTCAATAAGCCACTTTGTTACCTCTTCTATACACATAGTTTTACACTTGAAATTGATACTTGCATTAATATTTTTCTAGCTAGAGATTTTGAAAGTTAATTTATATATCTTGAGATATTGTATTTGTTCTTGTAAAAATTAACATTTTTGATTTTCAGAAAGTCGAAAACCTAAAATAATTAAAACTATATTTAAAATCTCTAACTAAATATGACCTAAAGCACTAAGGATCATTTGTGGAAATTTTTTACAAATGAAGACAAAGATAAATATGAGTTCATCTCTGATGTTTCTATGTGACTTTTTGACTAGTTTTCTGAAAATTGGCAGTCATTTAAAAAAAAAAAATGCATATTTTATATTTGATTAAAAAAAAAACTTTTTTTTTATAAAGACTTTATCTTGTATGTTAGAATGTAAATGTTATAAAAATTTTTATTTATTTGTCCCTTGACATTTAAAAAATTTTTTAAAAGACTTTGTGGTCGATAAAATATATTTTAAAATAAAAAACTCATTCGCGAAAACTAATTTAACACCAACTCAATTAAAACAAGTTGATGATGCAATTCAAAAACTTTTCAAAGCTGAATCTGCAAAAAGGCTGACCAAACTATCCGAACTAGAGCAAGTCATAAAGCAGCAACAACTGGATTTAGATAAACTTGTTCAAAAATCTAATAAACAAAATATTATAACAACCAGAAATATGGAATCCAGTTGGGTTACAGTAAAAAAAAACCTTGAACAGCTAACAGTTATCAACGCATTCTACATTGTGCAACAACAACAAAAAGCGAGAAAAAAATGTAATTGTTTATGGTTCTAAAGAGTCTACTAAGTTATAAACGGTTCAGAACTACTATCACATCTGATGCAAAACCAAAGTTTTTTAAACGTATTAAATCTATGTTCTCTGAACCAGGACCAATTATAGTCAAACTATCAGATGTTTCTAAAAGAAACCTATTACTTACATCAGCAAAAAAATTAAAAAATTCAGCATTACAAAAATGTCTTTATAAGCCCAGATCTGACTGAAGCTGAGCGATATCTAAACTGAATGAAGCGTAATGAATTAAATAGTAATATAAATTTAAAAACGTCGGTATACGAAGAAGCAGAGTTGTTAAGCTCAAAAATCTCCAAACCACTGCCTAAGAATCACTACCCTCCCGTTATTCTCCTACCAACGAAAATAAAATACAAGGGTAAAGACGTACATAACCTGAAAATAAACTACAGCGTTTATTGTTACTAAACTAATGCAGCATCCCTTGATAATAAAATGAACGATTTAATTGCAATAGCTGGAACTTTTGATTATCATGTTATTACTGTCTACAAAACATGATTTCGAAATGACTTAAATCCTAATATCAATGGGTATAATTTATATTGCAAACATTGCTGTGACGGACGTCGAGCTGGCGGTGTAGCTATCTACATTACTGACTTATTAAACTCTCACGAAGATAATCAACTCTATGCAGATTCTCTTGAACAAGTTTGGCTATCAGTAAAAGTTAGCAATAAATGCATACTTATTGGTTGTATATATAGACCAAATGATGCTAATCTAATAAACTATGTTGTTGAACTTTTCAAATTAGTTCATAGCTTAATTAGAAAGCCTAAAGATGACTGTCTGATTATTGGTGATTTTAATCTCCCAAACATGAAGTGGTCTAATAATGATATTAAATCTTTCAACTTCATCTAAACAACTCTAACGAGTATGAATTTTGGAACATTTACCAAAACACCCTGTTTATACAACACATCACATTCACTACTTTCCAGGCAACATATGGTTATTCAGAAAACATGTTGGGCTTATTATTTACCTACATCAATAATTCTATTTTAAATTTATCACTTAATACTATACTAGGTAATAATACTATGGATCACTTTAGTATAACTTGGAGAATCTTAGTTTCAGAACCGTTATCCAAAATGAATTTCAATAGCTTAGTTACAACAAAGGCGATTATAATTCAATATCAAACTTTATTGCATCAATCGATTGGGATATTTTATTTCTACACAAAAATGCGGATCAAATGTTTAACACATTAATTTCTTATTATCGTACTGCTTGCAAATTTTTTATCCCCAAGATTAATAAAACAAAAAAAAGTATAATCCTTGGGTTACTCTGCATATTAGAAGCTTAATCTAATCAAAAAAATTGGCTTGGAATATCAACTGCTCAACTAGCTGAAAGAATAAAGATCTCAAAACAAATTGCTTAATTGTTCCGTTATAGCTGAAATATTTAAAGCAAAAATATTACATGAAAAAAAAAAATATATCAAAATCTCAGAACAACCCGAAACTCGTCTACAACTACGTTAACAACCAACTAAAAATTAAAGATAAAGTTCGAAACTCTTTCCGATATACTTGAACTTCTAAACTCTCAATTTTAATCTATGTTTACTCTTGAAAGCTCCGAAAATTTTCCATCGATAAATGAAAGTGAAGTTAAACATAAATGCAATTATAATAACAACTTAGATTTTTCTATTGCAAAAATTGTTAATAAACTTACCGATCTAAGCCCTTACAAATCTTTCGGACCTAACGGCTTGCACCTTTTAATGCTTAAGATATGTGCCAAAAGCTTCGCAATTCCGCTTGCAAAAATCTTCTATAAATCTTTTAATTCTGGAATAGTACCAACTCTCTTGAAATTAGCAAATATTAGTCTGGTATATAAAAAAAACTGTCGACCTATTTCACTAACCTCGGTTGGGTGCAAAACCTTTGAAAAAGTTGTAAAGAATAAAATCCTGAAGCATATCAACGATGACAACCTTCAACAGGCTTCCTTCATCATAAATCTTGCGTAACCAATCTAATAAAAACTTTTAATATTATTTTGTCTTTCCTAGCATCGCACCAGTTTATAGATCTAATCTACCTTGACTTATCCATTATGGTAAAACCAATCCTAAGTACAGTTACTTTTAGCAGAATAACGAAGGTATAAATGAAAACCTAAGATGCTGTACTAATTAGCGTGAATTAGGAGTCATTTTTACATCTAACCTCAAGTGGAACGCGCAAATTCAATCAGTTGTCTCCAAATCTCTACAAATTATTGGTATGCTAAAAAAGACATTCACCACCATTGATAAAAAAAATGGCTCTCAAACTATATAAAGTGTTTAAATAAGACCTCACCTTGAATATGCAGTGTCTGTTTGGGCCCTTTACTTAAAAACTGACTTGGCTTTGGTTGAATCTGTTCAACGTAAAGCAACAAAATGGGCTTCAAGCTTGAGAAATCTTCAATACTACGAAAGACTAAAAAGAAAAAATCTATCTTCACTTGAGTTTCGGCGCCTTCAATACAATCTTATTCAAATCTTTAAACCAATGCATCGATTTGATATAACTAATAATATATATATCAACCAAAATTTATTAACTCCTTATCACGTGGTCATCATCTTAAAATAAGGCGTGAATATGTTCCAAACTGTCTTCCAAGACACAACCAACTATATAATAGATCAGCAAAATACTGGAACGAATTACCCGAGCAATTAACTTTCTACTCAACTGTACTTTCTTTTAAAATTAGACTAGATTACTGGTTGGGGATAAAATTCGGAACGAATATTTATAAAACTAATTGTTTATTGTAGGGTGTTTTCCCTGCTCGCGATATGCATATATATATATATATATGTATCTATATTTTGTATATGTATGTATATATATGTATGTATATATATGTATGTATATATATGTATGTATATATGTATGTATACTATATATGTATATGTATATATATATGTATGTATATTTTACGTCTGCAACTTTAATAATAATAATTAGTTAATAATAATAATAAAAAGTTGAAAAAAAATTTTAAAAGACTTTGTAGTTAAAAACATATTTGGTAAAGATAATATTTATTAGTAGGTATAAATAGTTTATATGTAAATTAGTACGAAAAGACGTGAACAAGTATCTTAACTTGCAACGTGTAACTGGCTACTCATCAGTTTTGTTCATGTTTAACCGAGAAATGCAACCAAATCATTGTATGAAGTAAGTTTATATTTATTTTACTTTTTTGTGTTATTAAGATACTTAAACATACTAAGTATTACTTTTTATTTTATTTGGCTGAGATAAGCAGGCTTTTGGCTGAGATAAACAGATGAGATAAGCAGGCTTTGTGGAAAAAAACAACAACCCTTTTATTAGATTTTTATTAGTTTATATTAAGTAATATTTTTTACATTTATATTTTTGTTTGGTTGTTTTTATTTTGCATACATTTCAAAGGTATGTTTTCATTAAATTTTAAAATTGTATTTAAAAGATCTGGGATTTATTCTGCATTCTTTTGTATACTTGTATTGTAATTTCATTAAATATTTTATGAAGGATAAACTTTTTATTAAATTGATAAACATTTTTATTATTGAGTATTATTATTGACTACAACAGTTTTATTATTGAAAACCTTCAGTAATGTAAAGACTGGCACTACTGTGAATATAAAGTATAAACAGCTTCAAAAACGTATTTTTGGAATTATAATTAGTATATTCAAACGACGTAATTTAGGAATTAGTATATTTAAACAGACTGTTTGAATATACTGTTACATTATATTAGTAATGAATTAAAGTGTTAACAGCCTTTTCTATTTTTTAAAATTTTAATGTTTTTTTTTAATAATTTTTCATACATATATTTTGGAGTATATTTAAAATAACTGCGTTTCTCTCATTTATATTTATTAATATCTATTTATGTGTTTTATGTTCAAAAACAAGAGCATCTTGTAGTTTGCTTTTCAAAGTTGATAAACATCTGATCAGGGTCCCGAAGTGGTCTCTCATGGGGGAGGGTGTTATATGTGTTTTTTTGCCAACTAAAGACACAAAAAAAAAAAGAAGGTCCTCTATAATTGAAATTAACCAACTATACTTTAAAACTTGCCATCTGAAATGCTAAGTGTGTGTAACTCAAATGCATATATAACAGCTTTGGGGGGACACCCCCTTCACCCCCGTTTGGGATGAACCTGCATTTGATACAAGGTATCAGATTAATATAAACCTTGACGTTTGGGTTAAGGTTATCTAAGTTAAGCCATAATATATAAAATACCCAAGCAAGTATTTTAAATTTTAAATTAAATCCCACAGATGTAATGACTTGCAAAATTGGTACTGCAAGCATAGTGGCTTACAAAGATACATGGCTTTTGATTAAAAGCTTGTATGGCTTTTGATTAAAAAATTTGTGCTGGCAAATATCAAAAAGAATATACAAGGGTTTATTTTTTAGGGATAATGGTGATGATGATGGTAGTTTCATTTCTGAAAATCCTTTTGCATTATGATTATATGTCGATATCAGGAATTATTTTTTTTCATAATAGTTAATATATTTTTTTAGACTTAGCTCTTATTTATATAATTCTAAGATATTTTCATACAACCTTCATGAAAAAGATACCATATCCAACATATAATAATAATGTATTTCTATTAGTTTTGATAAATATTATTTGTTAGAAAAATATCAATAAGATGACACCTTTTCTAATGTTATGCTTTTTATTTATTGTGAATGAAAGGTGTAGATGTATATAGTAGTTCTAATGTTTAAAGGTTAAGTTATTCTATTGGTTTAAGATTAAGTTATTCTTTTGTTTTAAGATTAAGTTAAGCCTAAGTTTAGCTGTTTAATCCACAATATATCTAAAGTTAGACCGTTCAACAAGCTATGTAAATTACAATGCGGTAGATTTATGAATTAGAATTTACAAATTGAATGAAAATAAAACATGCATGATAAATTGATAGGACAGCAGTAGTTTTATACTTTTATTTTTTAGGTATTGACTGCCTGTACTTGACAACCTACCTTCCTGCAACAAGGTTAAAAAAACTACAAGCCAATTTAAAATATTTTTCATAGCAGTATGTTCTAAGAAGAATTTGGCTTTAATTTTATTTTCTAATTAGATTACCTATACTTCATAATTTCTTTAAACTATTCTCGGAGGTTGTTTAATTCCGGTTTTTTACCAAATTTTAAGTTTAAAAAATTGTTATACTTAAAGATTTTTAGTTTTTTAATAAATAATTTTTATTCAGGAGTATAGTTATAATTGGAGTGTCCGTTTTTTGTAATAATTTTACAGCAAATATCAATTTGATATTATGTTATTAATGTGCGAGTATAACCTCAAGATATAATTAAAAAATGGTAGGATGAAGTATATACTGATCCATTCGTTTGTTTTCTTATAAATCAAATTCATAGTTTAGCGCAAAATGTCTGTACCGATTGGAACCACTCGCAGAAAACTTTTAATATGATTGGTCTATTAAAATTTTATAGTTATTTTCACATGGTTTCCACCTACTATGATGACTGCGAGTTTGAAAACACACGTAAACTGGCAATTGGCAGATTTTTGGACAAAAATTAACGTCTTACTGGCTCGTATCAAATGTGAGGCAATAGTTACGGGAATATTAGCTCCTCTGACAGTAGATTTAACCAAGAAAGAATTAAAAAAAATTTATTTCTTACGCGTGCAAAATGATGAGATTTATCATAAATCGTGCCGTTAGAACAATAGGGTTCTATCTCCGTTTTTTAACGTTGTGAGAATCTAACTTTCGATTTTTAATTATTTAAATGTTTTACAGTTGTTGTTGTTTATATTGATAAAATATGTTTTTTATGTTATTTATGTTTTATAATAAATCTTACATTATTAATTTCATAATTTTTAAAATTGCTTGTTTATAAATTAATTGTTAATTCCAACTTTATTAAATAAGGTTAAAATTGACAATGAAAAAACAAAAAACAAACAATTTTTAAAGTTATATAAATAATAATAATAATAATATATTAAAATAATATAATTTTGAACACAAAAATAAGATTATAATTAAAAACAGAAAGTTAGATTTTTTTACCATGAAAATTTGGAGATAAAACTTTATTATTCTCATCTACCGATACGTTATTTTGTCTTATATCGATTTATATTACTTAATAAATAATGTGTATTCTAAGCAATAAATTTAGCAAATTTGATATTTTGATATTTTAATTTAACGAATTTAACAAATTAAATTTAACCAAGAATATAACAAGTTTTTTAAAATTCTTTTAACAAACGGGTGTTCTTCTTACGTTCTTAACAACAGCATTCAGCATGCCCGTAGATTTCTTGGATATTAACATAGAGCAAGTGCTCTTTAAAATTAATCAATTTTTTTACCATTTACACAATTCATGTGGAATCAGTATATCTCGTTGGTTATTATTGCGTCAAGCAAACCATAGAGTTTTTAAAATGTTTTCAGCTTAACAAAAGTTATTTTCTGTAACTAGAAAAGTTTCCAGTCATTTTTAGAAAATCTTTTAGATGAAGTCTGTCTATTGTTGGCTCACTCACTATTATATGCATTTCAACAAAACGTACGTAAAAACCAAACGAAATAAAAAGATTTAAAAATAATGCTTTTAGTATGTACCAAAAATTTGTTTGGATAGTTTGAACTCATGGACAAAGCAGTTGCAAGCATTTAAAACATTTTTATGGATGGCCTTGACCAGTTTGGGAGCAAATTAGTTACAGTTTGGCAGCAAATTAATTACAACTGAGTAATTGTACTAGTTAGCAATTCAACAGTTAGTTATAAAATATAAAAGTTAGCAATATAATTGAGTAAAAGTATTTGCGTAGACGTGGAAAAAAGCCTTAACCAGTTCGTTAATTTTCAAAATTTTAAGATCATCGATCTAAAGAGATTGTTGGTATTGACAAAAAAATAGTTTCAGTTATTCAATTTTATAATGGTACCGGACAAGTATTTGGAAATTTTAGAAATGCTCCAATATATGTTTGCAATCCCAGTTCACATTGCAACCGTTGAACTAATATTGAGTATAATTGAAGCTCAATGAAAAGATGAAAGAAATAGATTAGTGGTGGCAGTAGCGGATTATCATTGAGGCAAATTATTTTCTTTATACGATTTCTCTGCAACCTTCAAAAATAAAAGCCATATTGTCTAATTATGCGAATTTATTACCTTACAAGATTATCACTTTTCAAGGAAGCCATGCAAAAGAAATAATTTTTCTCTTACCTCAAAAATAATCTGGCGTCATCAATTTGGTCAGCATTTTCTCTTGTGATTCAATTCATTCAAAGGAAGTGTGTAAGTATTTTATTTAGGTAATTACCAAAGTTTTTTGAAGTAAAACATTGCTATCATACAATGAGTTTTGTTTTACATGAAAAATTTGTTTAAGCGTCGTTTGTACGTCGTTTGATGTACGTTTGTGTAACATAGATAAAATTAGGTTTGACGGTATATGGTTTCAGTTAGTATTTTTTTTATTGCACGGTTTAGGTGGCTAAATAATGTCTGGTTTCAATCGGACTTATAAAAGCGGTGCTGCAAAGCGAAAAAAAGTGAAAGTGAAGAAAATATATTAAAGAAGGCCACCAACATACTTTTTACACAAAGTCAAGAATAATGAATAATGCAGTTTCATTAGTAGAATCGCAGTCTCATTTAGAAGCAAACAACGAGATAGATACTTTGTTACATACTAATGCAGTGGTTGTTGTCAAGCAAATTAATAATCAAACCGACGAAGAACATCAGGACACATATCAAACCGATTTAGGATTGTGAAAAAGTGTTTCTAAAGATGTGCAAGAGTACTTCATCAGGAACGGAAGTGCTGAAAGTCAAAACATAACCGATAATTTTGAAAAGTCAAAGCGGGTATATGATAATCCAAATCAGATTCGTTATTGTTCATCTGCATTATTCACACGGATACATCCTCTAACTAACGAAAAATCCAACCGTACCTGGCTTTGTTATTCCCCAACAAATAGAAAGATTTACTGTTTTATTTGTAAGATTCTCTTATCTACTCAAACAGATTTATGTCATGGGTTCTATGATTGGAAGAATGCCAAACGCGCCATTGAAATGCATGAGAAGAATTCGTGCCACTTAGCGACAACTCTGTCTTACATGCGGTGCGATCGCGATTGGCTGGAAGGGTTGATATCATTTATGAAGAAGGAGTTAAGCGCCAAAAGAATTTTTGGAGATCAGTTTTGGAGCACGTGATAGATTTTATTAAGTTTTGGCTGCAAGGGTTTTGCCGTTTCGAGGTAATATAGAAAAGTTAGGTTCACATGAAAATGTTAATTAAATGGGTATTTTAGAGGTATTGGCAAAGTATGATCCATTTTTAGCAATGCATACAGAAAAAAAAGGAAACGCAGGGCGGGGGAATGTGTCATACTTGTCATCGACTATTTGTGAACTTATTGCTTTAATGGGTCAAGCAGTGCTAACTTTAATGGTCAATGAAATGAAGGAGGGAAAATATTACAGTATTTTAACTGACTCAACACATGATATATCACACGTTGACCAATTGTTACAGTTCGGTATGTAAATAAAAGTGTACCTAACATTTTTATTTACATACCTGTGCCTAACCTAGAAATGTTCCTAACATTTATTAATTTACAAACCCATACTGGTTAAGAATTACCAAGAGTACTGCTGTCTTTAGTTTAGATGATAATGGTATAGATATCGATAACTGTCCTGTTCAGACCTATGACAATGCCTCAAATATGTCTGGTCGATACAATGGAGTTCGAGCAAATATTTAAACGATGAATCCACTCGCTTTATTTAGACCGTGTTTTGCACATTCATTAAATTTAGTAGGAAGCAGTGCTGTTAATTGTTGTCCAGCTGCTGTGAAGCATTTTGATTTTGTTTAAAATGTATACACGTTTTTAATTGCATCAACACATTGCTGGCATATTCTTCTTGTCAATTTGAGTAAACACGTACCGGCACCAAAGCTACTTTCTGATACACATTGGTCCAGTCATGCTAATGCAACAGCAATTTTTCTAAACTGAGTAGAATTAAGAATGAACTGAGATCAACAATGACACATAATAGATTAAATAATCTGATATCAATTGAACGTGAAATTTTGAATGAAATAAACTTCAATGAAGTGGTAGAAACATTTGCTATAAGGAAAGCGAGAAAAATAATGTCAAAGGAAACCTAAGAACAAACTTAATTTTGAATTTCTCTAGTCTAAAATAAAAGCTCCACCATGGATAAAAATAACGACAAATATAGCAACGTCCAGGTATTAAACTAGTTTACTTTATAAGGGCTCAGCAGAATTATTGGCCTCAGGCCTCTCGTGTGCTTAATCCGCCACTGAGTGGAGGAGACTATTAAATATATTACAGTATTTAAATTTAATTTCAACTCCAGCGATTGTATTTAATTTTATTATTATTTTAAGAATGAGTTAATACTTCGGTAACAAATATAAAGTTATCGAAGACTTAATTATAGCATATAAATGCCTCCCTGCATTTACAAAATACCTTCACAAACAGTTTCCTGTTTAAGTTTATAAAAGTAACTCTGTTGAACTTGTGGATACAAGCAAACTAATAGCATAGATATTTGATTTTGCATTCTCAATTGTTGAGCAAAACTGGATCACTGATTGGCTAACAAATAGACAACAACGAGTAGTCATTGAAAAGCAAACGTCCAAATGAAAGAGGATGACAGGTGGCGTCTTGCAAGGGTTAGTTCTTGCATCAATGCTATTAGTGCTATTTATCAATGACTTACCAGACTGCATCGATAACTAACCATATTGTGCGCCAATGATAGCAAGATTATTGGACTCAAAGAACGCAGAAATTGTAGTGACTCGGTATACAATTTAAAAAGAACTACTTAAAAAGTGACTTTAAAATTCTGCTTTGGCTGCAACAACGCCTATCACCAGTATAGGATTATCTATAGCAATAGATTAAAAAAAGACAGAGATGAGATTGACTGGGGTGAGAAATGATGCTAAAAATGGAAAAACCTTCCTATCTATATAAAGTTACACAACATAAAATTAAAGCAGTAGTCTATAGTTGTCATACAAAAGATGTTTGAATACCCAAAAAATGTCGAATAAGAAGACTCTATCAAAAGTGCTTCTTCTAGAGATATATACACACGTGACTATTATCTATTGTCTACATATGTCATCCCATCTGCAACAGTCGAAAAGTTGCTTATAGTAATGAGGATCAGATTATGATTCTTTATGTTTCATAAAATACAATCGTGATTGTATTTTATGAAACATATAATTTTTGATAAACAACTTTTTTTTTTGTAAAGTTTATTAGAAAAAAAATATAATAAATCAATTGTTTGATCTTTTTATTTCTAGAATCTCTAGATCAAGTTTTAACGGAAGCAATAACTTTATCCAATTTTAAACTTTATGCATCAATTAACGTCAAAAGTTTGTAATGTTTCCTCCAAAATCTCAATTAACTTAACTAGTAAATCAAAAAAAAATTCTTTTTTCAAATCCATGCTTTATGCAAGCAGAATTCTATTGGGCCTAGAAATTCTTTTTTGTTATCTTTTGTAGAAGGAAAAATTACTGTTACATTTTTAAATTTTTTTTTATTAATTCAGTGTTCTTATGGGGAAATACAAATTAAATTTTTGTTAACTTAATTAACTTTTTTTGGTCAAATTTTTCCATTTCCTTGTATTGTCATCGAAAATGATTAAGTGTGCAAAATTTGAGCAAAATTGGTTGAGCAAAAAGCTTTCAAAAATTGATTTCAAATTTTGTGGCACACAAATATATATATATAGAAAGTAACCTTATATAAAGCATGGAAAAAAACGTCAAAATGTTGTTTTTCTTTTTTCAAAATATTATTCAAACAATTCATATTTGGTTTTTAATTCAAATTTTTCGTAATTTTGACGTGAATAATTCTTATGAATGATCATATTTAATACATAACCATCTTTACGGAAAGTAGCTGAAAAATAATCTTCTTGAAATTACTTTGATTTATTTCTTAATTTAGAGTTTTTCATAATTTCATTAAATTTGCATAATTTATATCAACTTTGTGTAATTTACATTATTTGTGACAACTGTTCCTTTCAACAAAAAGCATCTCTTTTTCTTATGCAAAAATTTAAAAATGCGACTTTAGCTATAATGGAGAGTACTGCTATAATCGAGGTACAGACTGCTATGTAGTCTTCCTTTCCTCCATAACTAACGCATAATATAAGTCAAATTTTTGACTAAAGAAGCGGGATTTTAAAACTATATTTTGACGTCACACGCAAATTTAAAGATGATATTTTAGAAAAACCTTTTCGAGATTTTTAATATTAAACTTTCTATTACTTTTACGAAAACTATGATCTTCATTATAAACCAATTATATAATGAAGATCATAGTTTTCGTAAAAGTAATAGAAAGTTTAATATTAAAAATCTCGAAAAGGTTTTTCTAAAATATCATCTTTAAATTTGCGTGTGACGTCAAAATATAGTTTTAAAATCCCGCTTCTTTAGTCAAAAATTTGACTTATATTATGCGTTAGTTATGGAGGAAAGGAAGACTACATAGCAGTCTGTACCTCGAAATGTTTTTTTTAACTATTATTTAAAAAAAGAAATGATAACTATATAATACAATTTTCTTACCTTTAAATTAATAATTATTTCTTCATCTTTAAAAAATAACTTTGCAAGCTACCTCAGATGCTTTCCACAAATCTTGCAGATGGGCTCTTAAATTTACCCATGCGTGCATAAATGTAATTAAACTAAACACAATTTTATAAACGGTGAATTTAGAGAATTAATGCAATTGTTTTACAGCATTCATGTTAAACCAAGCGTTTAATTGAAGAACTTCAGGATATTTTCCGCTAGCCGTAACCAAGTTTGAACCCAAATTTGACATTTTAAAATAAAAAACTGCCAAAAAACTTATTTATAGAAACTACTGCTTTAATACCTGTCAACATTATCAATATGTTATAAATATGCAAAATAAATCTTTTGGGTATCTTTGAGAACAGACACGAGTTATTCAATTTTACTTTTTTTAATGTCAAACAAGTTCTTCAACTTGAGTAATTAACAGTAAGTCTTTCAAAAAGTAGTCTCTTGATTATTAATAATCTGGTTTTTAGAAACCTGATAAGCAAAACATATTAAACTTTTAATCAAAAATGCAATATATATTTTACAATACAACATACATATTTTAACAATTATTTTGTGGGTCTGGCTTCGGAATTGGCCAATGCAAAAATGTACCGCGCTGTTTAAAGATGCCATTGAAAAGTTATTGCAAGATTGGAATACACATTTTATCTTAATTCTTAAAACGAGGTTTTATTGAAAATATAAATATTTAAATGTTTTGAAATATTATAAATTTTGCAGTTAAACTTCACTTTCTATTTTGTGTACATTTTGAGTAAAAAAAAACTTTTTCTTTTTATAATTTTCTATTGAAAAAACTTTAACATTATTAAATTTTAACACAGCACTAATGAAAATCAAATTGACAGTTGAACAAATGAGTTGACAAATTAAGAAAAAATAAACTTTATGCTACATAAAATATATATAAGGTTTAGAACTTAATAAAGTTTACCCAAAGTATTAGAATTTGTATGGTAAGTTAGAATTTGTAACGTTTAAATTCATTTATTAGTAACTATAATAGTATGTGCCAACTTACTCTGGGTTAAATAGTCACACACTTTAAAAATTTATGTTACTCCAATATTAGGTATGGATTTTATATATTTGGGACAAGTTTGAACAAAAGTTCTTATATTTTTTAATATATTTTAAAAACAACTTCCTAAAAGTTGTACCAACCGATTCCAAAGTCTTATGTTTAAATAACAGTTTACAAATTTAAACAGATCCTTAAAACCTTATTTATTTTAAAGAAAAACATTTCAAGGTATGAGTAAATTCTTTTCAACTCCATTCTTTTTAAGTTTTCTCATAAAGCTACATTTTTTACTATTGTAAAAAAGACATCGTTGTTTCAAAAGTTTTCAAAATATTTGGTTCTGCATTTAAATAATTTATTTATTTATTCTTTTTATCGCCCAAATTACAGGTAAAACAAACAGTATAAAACAAGTGTATAAAACTTCATACTTTCATTCTAAAGTCTAATTTAAATTCTTGGAATATTTTCTTCCATCAAATTTGTAAATATAAGTCTTTGTTCTCTGATATTCCAGAATTCAAAGGAATGGTTCAAAATTGCCGCTATATTGTCTCCTAGGTCATCGTAGCGACGTTTAATCGTTATTTTTTTTCCTTCTATCAAACACAGGACGAAGTTTAACTCAAGTTGATTGCCCATTTTTATTACTTCGTTGATAAATAGGTTATCTTTAGTAACATCAGATATTTCAGTCATAATCAAGGAAAAACGAGTCGGATTGTTCAGTAGTCTGATAAACAGATTTAATTTATTTCGAATAAGGATGATCGTTTTTTAAAGAAGGAATGCTGGTAGTTTTTGCTGTACTTTGTATTAAAGAGGAATTTTAATGCTGACCTTTCAACAGCGTCCAATTTATTAAGAAGTGAATTATTATAGCAACAAATTTCTAAGCTGTAAAATAGATATGATAGATTCGGCACAGCCAGAGATTTGAACAAATGTACTATAGTTAATGGTTGACAAAAACGAATACCAGATTTTATAAGAGCTCTGGAGATTGATTGAAACTGAATAATACGTTCGTTTACATTTGATGTTTGAAGTGTAGCTATTTTGAGTATGATTTTGATTATCCCATAGGAATCCGAGGTGTTTCAGTTTATTATTGAGGTGTAGGGAAGAGCCGTGTATTTGAATTGTGTTTTTTGTGATTGAACTTTTACCGGTTGATTAATGCCATATCCGATAGCTGCTTTTTTCAATGTAGTGCTTTAGTAGCAAAACTATTACTTAGCCAGCAAAACTATTAAACATCTTTTTCTGTGTTGTTGTACATAGGTATGAAATTATTCACAAAACAATTTCTCTAATTGTTAATTATTCACCTCCCCAAGGCCGAGAGGGCCGCAACAGTCGAGGAGGCTACTTTTTGTGGTTACAACCCTCTCTCAACTCTATAACTCCGAAACACGTACCTCAAAGAACAAGGCCGCTGTGCGGAGAAACAAGTTGAGTGCGGTACTACCAGGGACGTGGTGGGGATTGAACTCGGAACTTCTCGCTTATGAGGAGAGCGCTCTACCACTACACCACTACCGCATTAATACAATTATAACATCCAATGGATTAACTAAGCCTGATTTTTCTACAATTAGGTTTTTATAGTACAAAATTATCTGCCTATTGTGTCAGATGTAGACAAATTAAAGTATTTATACAATTAAACAAGCACACCGTGCTGCAGAAATTAATGTTTCTGAAGCAATCACAACAAAGTTTACAGCATATAAAAACGTCACTACTTTTGAAACAACATGTAGTGATTTTTCAAAAGGTGTCTATTCTAAAAAGCTGAAAGCATGTATTTTTTTTAAACTTTGTTTAAATATAAGCTTGTTAACATAATCTTATATAAATAATAAAAATTTTTCTGGTGCGTTTGTTAGTTTTAAAACTGCCGTTTTGAATGATTTGATTTATTTTTCAAAACTTCAATACAATAAAATTCTTTTTTTCTAAAATTTTATTGTATTGAACATTTTCGTAAAAATAAAATTCAAAAAAAGTGACCTTTTTTGGGGACATTTTAAAAAAATTTTAAAAATGGCGATAATTCTTATGAAAGTCGGTAAATATTTGTAAAGAATCGTGAAAATCATGCCCATACATTTTTTTGAGGAACATTTTTCAGCCTTTCAAGTAATTTTATTGATATGTGTTTGAAATTGCTTTTTATTTATTTATTTAATTTTTTAACAATTAAACTTAGTTCAAGCAAAACAAGTCTATTGCAAAGAGTAAGTAAACGGTAGAAACGCTAGTAACAACGATAATAACGTTAAGAAATCTAATAAAATAAAAGCCATATATTAAAACCAATCAATTCATTTTCACAAACAAAAACAATGGTTTAAACCATTGTTTTGTTTGTGAAAGTTTTTGTAAAATTGATTCTACCAGAGTTGATAATGCCGCCCCGGCGGCAAAGTAACTTTCTGCCAAAAGGCCGACCTTTTAGGGAGGCAGAAGCAGTTGGCGGTGGCCTCCCGATCAATTTTTAGTGGCAAAATGTTCTATCTTCCGCCTCCAGTGGCTTCCACTTTTCTATTGGGGGCCGCAGCCAGAGTTCTTTTTTGGAGGCAAAACGTTTTGGAGGCCGGCGCCAATAGAGAGGCGGAAGCCAATGGTGGCCGCCTCCAGAAGAAATTCTGGAGGCGGCCACCATTGGCAGGAGGCTTCTGCCTCCTAACTGGCTGCGGCCGTTAAATCGGAGGCGGAAATATTTGCCTGCCGCTGGCGGATGTAATGAAAAATAATTGCTCGTTTGCTTTAAAGCAATTAAATATTAACTAGAAACAAATGTTAAATACTTGACATTTCATTACTTTGAGAAGTTTCTTTTTATATGATTGTTCGCAAAAGTTTTGCGTATTTAAAAAAAATTTTTTTTCTTTTTAAACTAATATTTTTTATTAAACTAAATTTTTTTTTCAAACTAATAAATCAAATAGAATAAATTAGTATTTTAATTATACAAAAAAAAAGTTTAAAGTTGGAAATTTTACTACTATGCAATTGGAGAATAAATCTTTTTGACAAAAAAATAATAATAATAAGTAATTAAATTAACTGATTTTTGGTAAGTTTTAAGAACAAGTCAACGCGCTAAATTTGTATCTATTTTATCGTTTACCATAACGTTAAATGCTTATTTTTAATAATTGGATATTGTAAAAGTTATTTAAAAAATCTGCGAATGTTTATTAAAAATTTGCGACCACGCTGTATTACGCTAACAGTTTTGCCAACAACAACAACAACAAAATAATAACTGACTAATAAAATTCATAAATTGACTCTATTCTTTTAAAACGTTTAAAAATTTAAAACGTTTAAATGTTTAAAAAGGTAGAATTGAAAATTGAATTTATAAAGTTTTTAAACATTTAAATTGAGTTTATATAATATTTTAATTGCTTCAGCGATGTTTCTTGTTGCAAGTTTAAAACTATAAAATGTCTGCAAGCATTATTTGTATATTTGCGCGTTTGAATAATTTTTTCTTATTTGTATGGGCTTATTATTTGTACATAAATTATAACCATTTATTTAGGTTATTTCATCAAAAAATTCACTGAAATTTAACTTTTTATATAAATTAGATTAATTTATTAACCACAAACTATATCCTATTTAAACAAAATTTATAGCTTTTAGTTTGAAATTGAAATGCTTTTAGTTTAAACATAGTCTATAGAAATATACCTTGGTCTGGAAGCTATTGTTTTATTTTTTTCGGTCACGTGATCAATGTAGTTGCAAAACAAATCAGCCGTCGAAGTGAATTTTAAAAGATATATCAAAGAATTTTCAATTATAATTTATTTAAACAGTCCTTTTTAGAACTACATTTGAACTAAAGTACTTGAGACTTAAGACGCAAAAAATAATTTCATTTTTTGTTTTTTAAAAAAGATGAGTCTAAAAGACACGTATCCATAACGTATTAATAATTATTATTCATAATGATAATTTATATATTTATAATAAAAATAATAACTATTATTATTAATGTTATTAACAATTAAAATATGCACAATAGTTATAATATTTAAACAAAATATTTTAAGATAATTTTAAGAAGTCTCTTGGAACGAGAGCTTTCTTAAAACTTTTTTTTAAAAGTTCTTTAAACGTTTTTATTAGGTTTAAACCTAATAAAACGTACCGTGCCCACTGGGCTGGCTATTACATTAGTATGATTTTTTTCCCGCGTTTTTTTTTCTTTTTATATACTACCCAGTAAAAATGTCATATTAAACTTTCAGGTAAAAAATCTCCTATAAAATTTTTTTAAAGTAAATTTCCTATTTTAAATTGAATTTAATATTTTCTCTTTATATAAATTTTGTGCGAGCCATTATTTATAATTTAACGGTTTTAATTTGTCGGTAAATACTGTCGGTAGCATTATTAAATGACGGTTATTCGTCATTTAATCATGCTACCGACAGTGACCAATGGGTCACTGTCGGTAGCATTATTGAATGTCACTTATATATAAGTTTACAGTTCGCGTTTGACCGACTAACGAAAATTTATATCGAAATTGTGAATTAACTGCCAACCTTTGACTATTTTTAAAAAAGTTTCGATTTTGTCGCAGAGAATGGTTTTTTTCTGAAACAGTAGAATAAACTAGCATTTTTATATTTACACCAAACTTTAATGAACATTTATTTAAGTATAAATGAATTTTATAATTAAAAAATTTTAGAATTCTTATACGTAACTTTTTTCATTTTGTTTTACATTGATTTAATTAAAAATCAATTTGATTAACATTAAAAAAGTTAATTTCACTGATTAGAAATTAACTTCCGTTAATTAAAGACTTGCTTTATTATTTTGAAAAAGTAATTGCATTACATTTGAAATTAAATAGCGTTACGTTTAAAGATCTTTTAATAATGGGTGACTTTAATTTTCCGAAAATTGAATGGTCAGATGGAGCAGTTCATGCAATAAATTCCAGTGAACACTCGATAGAACATTATTTCTCGGAAATAATAAACGACGAATTTCTAATTCAGCACGTCGCGATACCTACTTTTCAACTAAACGAATCAACGTACGAGAATACACTGGACTTACTGTTCAGAGTAAACGAACAAAGATTATTTCAAGTTGAGACAAATGCGGTATTAGGGAATATAAGCAAAGGACATCTTGTAATTTGCTTTAAATATGCACTCAATCACCATGAGACAAAAACTGTAGCTAGCAATCGGAAATATATTTTTAAAAAAACTGACTTCGCAGGAATGAACAAATTTTTTACAAATACAGACTGGGTAAACATTTTAGATACAATTAATGTCCAGGAGATGTACGACACGCTCATTTTTTATGTTAACGAAGCTTGTCAAAAATATATACCGTGTCACAGGTCGAAAAACAGGACTCTTAAAAGAATTTTTTGGATTGACAATGAACTGAAAGAACTTGTGAAGAACAAAAGACGAATGAGACATTTAAACTGTTGCACAAATTGGAAAAACAAAAATATGGTAAACGAATGCAAAGCATTGTGTAAAACAGTTAAAATTGAAACGAGAAAAGCCAGGAAAAAATACGAACGCGAACTGGTCTACAAATCGATTAGAAACAAGAAGATACTATTTAAATATGTGAACGATCAACAAAATGTAAAGAGCTCAATTAAAGCGATAAAAAACGTCGAAGGAAATGTTACAAATACGACTAGTGAGATTGTTGACATTTTAAACGAAAATTTTCAAAACTCTTTCACTAGACAGGGCGACCAAGTATTACCAGAATTCGGATCGAGATGTGGGGGTAAATATTTAGATTTTGACGAGAGTGCAATTAATTACAGTGACGTAGAAACAAGGTTAAGCAAATTATCCATTGAGAAATCATGTGGAGTTGATCAATTGAGTACTATCATTTTAAAAAATTGCGCTGAAGGACTAGCAATGCCAATCAGATTGATATTTATGTCTTCGATTGATAAGAGCGAACTACCTAAGCAATGGAAATTTGCGAACATTACCCCAATCTTTAAGAACAAAGGCAGTAAGCTCACTTTTGGCACATTTTACGAACAATAAATTTTTATCGAAGTGTCAACATGGATTTGTTAAATCTAGATCATGCACGACAAATCTCATGGAAACTGTGGATTATTTAACAGAAAATATCGCACTGAATCGTCCGGTAGATGTGGTTTATTTAGACTTTGCGAAAGCTTTCAACACAGTGCCACACAAAAGACTCGTTTTAAAATTGAAAGCGTATGGAATTACAGGAAAGCTGCTAAAGTGGTTAGAGGAATTTTTAAAAGATAGAAAGCAACGCGTAGTCAACCGTGATACTGTTTCAAGCTGGCGCGATATCTACAGCGGAGTTCCGCAGGGATCGGTAATTGGCCCGATATTGTTTGTTTTGTTCATAAATGACCTGCCGGATAGAATACAAAATGTAGCCAAGCTCTATGCAGATGACACCAAAATAATGATCGATGTGAACTCAATAGAGAAAATAAACAGTCTTCAACGAGATATAAACAGTGCTTGGGACTGGTCTAAAGAATGGTTAGTGAAATTCAATAAAGAAAAATGCGAAATAATACATTATGGAAGTAACAATTCAAAACACGATTATTCTATGGATAATGTTGTCCTAGGACAAACTACTATTCAAAAAGATCTAGGCGTATTATTCTCAGCAAACATGAAATGGAGACAGCAAATTATATCTTGCAGCTCGAAGGCAAATAAAATGCTGGGAATGATTAAAAACACATTTGTGAAACTGGATGTGCAGACTCTTAAAGTCTTATACGTGACGTTTGTTCGCCCAATAATTGAATTCGCGGTTCCAGTGTGGTCCCCTCAGCTTAAAGGAGAAATAGAACTGCTCGAGAAAGTTCAACACAGAGCTACGAGACTCAATCCGACTCTGGCAAAAATGAAATACGAGGAAAGACTGGAGATTCTTGGCCTCAGCCCATTATGTGAACGCAGACTTCGTGGAGATTTGATCCAGACTTATAAGTTATTAAATAAGATTGAAAATGTGGACTTTTTAAACGGTTTCAAGCCTAATGATTTTCAAATATCTAGAGGAAACGGTGTCAGGTTTGAACGCGAAAAAACAAAGTGCAACTTAAGACACTCATTCTTTACTAACAGAATAACAAAACCATGGAATAAACTACCTAAAGATGTAGTTAATGCAAAATCAGTAAACAGTTTTAAAGCACAATTAGACAATTGGCTCCTTTTAAATAAAATTAATACTGACACGGCTGTCTAAGTGTGTTATTAATACACACACTCGTCGTCTTCGGGCGGCTACAGCATCTACTACTACTACTACTACTACTACTACTACTACTACTACTACTACTACTACTACTACGTACATTCATTTTTTTATAAGGTTAAACGTTGTTAAAAGAATTTTACTTTGTCAAGCAAACCCAAATTTTGTCTCACGAATAACATAGCGTTTCATGTTTCATCCGAAAGTCTAGTTCTCAAATGAGTGTAGACTATTGCAAAACTACTAAAATCTCGTTCAACTTTAACCTGAGAAAATGCAGCACCAAAAACAACTTGAGAAACCTTATAGAGTTCCTTCCTCACATTTCATCATATACATTACATATACACATAATCATCACACTTTAAATGCCAATATTCATGAATATTAAAATTTTCAAATTAATTTTTTTAAATAATTTAATGGTCCAAAAATAAAAATTTTAGCGTGACGTAAGGGCGACAAAACATCAAACATTGATCAAAAACTGACAATTTAATTATTTTTCATAAACTTTTTTTTTTGACTTTTTTGCTTAAGGCATGTAAACAAAGTTTTTAATTTTTAACGTTTGTTTTGAAATAAAAATTACTAATTTATTCAATAGTCCTAGAAAAACAACCGCTCCGTCAAATTATAATTTTTTTTTCAAAAATTTTTTTAAATAGCCAATAAATTATATAAAACAAACTTTGATGTTTAGTATTTAACATTTGTTTCTAGTTAATATTTAATTGCTTTGAAGCAAACGAGCAATTATTTTTCATTACATCCGCCGGCGGGAGGCAAATATTTCCGCCTCCAATTTGACTGCCTTAGCCAATGAGGAGGAAGAAGCCATTGGAGGCGGCCTCCAAATAGCTTTGCCTCCAAAAAATAACTCTGGCTGTGGCCGCCAATAGAAAGGCGGAAGCCACTGGAGGCGGAAATTTCTTCGGGAGGCGGCCACCATTGGCTTCCGCCTCTCTATTAGCGTCGGCCACCAAAAAAGAACTCTGGCTGTGGCCGCCAATAGAAAGGCGGAAGCCACTAGAGGCGGAAGATAGAACATTTTGTCTCTAAAAATTGATTGGGGGGCAGCAGCCATCTGGGTGCGGATTCACAACTTTTGCGTAACTCTTGCGTAGCTGAGCAAAAGTTACAAAAAACTTACGCAAAATATTTTTTGCGTAACTATTTGGTATTCACAACTTTTTTGCAGCATTTGCGTAAAGTTAAGGTTGCGCATGAGTTACGCAAAAGTTAGGCAAAAACTTACGCTAAAACTTACCCAAAATTTAAGGCAAATATTTTATAACTATTTGTATAAAGGAAGTAGTTAGTATTACTAATTCTTTTTTTATTAAGACACACAGGGCAATGTGACCAAGCAGTGAATGTTTCTTTTTTAAAGACAGAGCTTAAATTTGCTTACAATTATTTTTGTTGTTGTTGTTGCTATATTTAAAAATATAGCAAAATCATATAGATGCTATTCAAATAATACGTGACATTCTTATATAGAGTGGAGGTGTTTGAAAGTGTCACCAAATATCACATGGAAGAGGGGGTGGTTAGCAATAGTGTGACATGACAAAATTTTTAAAATTTAAATTCTAATCACAGCGGAATAGTAAACCTTTAGCATAAAAGTACAAACTCAAAGATATATTTGTTTAAAAATAATGTCACGTCTCAAATAGGGCGGGGAGAGATTGTTTAAAATGTTACATATACAAAGAAGGGAGTCTAAAAACAGCAAAAAAGTGTTTCATTGTATTTGAATTTATAAAATATTTTAATAATAAAATATTTTACTAATAATTGGATTAAAAATGGAACAAATAGGAGTCAGTTGGTTTTTTAAATGAAAAATCGATTATTAACAAAATGCTACACATCTATTATTTTAAATATAAACATATTTATTCAAATCCAAATGGGTAATATAAATTGTATTATCCTGGACTTATATAAGATAATTATTCGGCTTCCTGTATGAGCTATACAGCTAGCTAAACAAAGCAGAAAACAAATATACAGAAAACTAGCATATAAAAGACTTTTTTTTTTCTATATTTAATATAAAAAGAAAAAGAAAAACAACATGAAATAATATTTTGAGGCATTTTTTTGGCGCCCATACCAGTCCCATAGTACCAAAAAAGGTCTGGGTTCACCCCTGATCAGGTCATGCAACTTGTCTTGAATTGCTTCAGGAAATTAAATCAAAATGCTTTAGTTTAGCATAACATTTCACGTTCATAAAATAATGGAAGTGCTAAACTAAAGTGTTTTAATTTAACTTCTTGTTTTCATTCTTACTTCTTATACCCTGAGGTATAAGAAAACATCATGATAATAGTTAAATTTACTTTTCAGTGGTCTTGTTTTATCATATAATTGACTTGAATCAAAAACACTTTTATTTGCAATAGGGAATGACAGTTTCATTAAATAAAGAAATTGCTTCAATAAATTCAAGAAATATATTTGATTGCATTCTAGTATATTTGAAACTATTTTTAAACAAATTTCTATTGTCAGAAATATAAGGAACATTTTAAAAACATAAGCAAAAGTTCAACAACTTTTCTATAACATAATATGAAAAATACATTGTAATTTTCATAACATTTTATGGAAAATGTTTCAATTGTATTAATTAATTAAAGTTGAGTTTGAATTAAAACCCACTTGTTTTTTGTAAGTTTTTTTTCAGTGATATTTCAGATTGAGAATTTATGGTACTATATTTGCACGAATAATCACATAACTTTTATATTTGATGGATAGCGTAAAGTTAATTCTGTGAATCAGGTATATGCAGTATAAAAAAGTTTGACTTTTTGACAGAGCAAGTATTGATTAAATCACAACAACAAGTATTGTAGTAGGTTTTCAAGACACCAAATACAGTACAATCTAATAGCTACAACCAGTGTAAACAATATGCTGTCATCTCAAGAGTTGTAATACTATTTTCAACAGCAACAAATAATAATTCTACTGAATTGTGAAAAGCACTATCACTCCATTTGGACTAACTGGTGGATCAAGGAACTTTTTATGGAATTTCTGCTCTTTGCAATAACAAACTACAATGAGATTTTATATAGAAATACAAACAAAACAAAAAAAGATCTACCAAAACAATTTAAACTATTACAGAATATGTTTATTATTTGCAAATAACAATATTATTTACCAAGAAATTAGGCTTTAAAAAACAATGCTCTTTTTTTAATAATTTAAATTATCCGTAGATATTAATAATATTTCCTGATAATTGCAATAATTATAGACAGAGCATTATTATTCAAAATAATCTTAATACTGTTAATACCTTTGAATAATTGAAATTATCGAAAAACATAGCATCATAATTCAAAGTAAGTTTGATATTTAGGTTATAATACTTTTTTACTTCAATAGCCTGATTACTTAGAGGTTTTAGCATTATTGTATTTTGAAATTTGTCTTGTTCTCATTTATAAATAAAAAAAATAGATATTTGAAAAACTAATGAATTAATTACATATTTTTGTAAATATTGTATTTATATTAGCACAAATATTTTCTCTCTCACACAGAGAGAGTGAGAGAAAGAGACTTTCTCTTTATGCTAGTTATGCAAGTTAAAGTATATACTTCAATAATATTATTATGTATATTTTTGTATAAAATAATATAGATAGTATAGTATAGATACAACAATAAGTTAATATAGTATGGATACATCATATAGTTTTAATGTATGACAATAACTAGTTATTAAGTTAACTTAACTTATTTAATAAGTTATTGGCATACAACAAAACAATATGATATATCCGTACTATGGTCGCTCTCCTTGTTTTAACTAGGCTATGAGAGAGTGAACCTTCCATTATATAGATTGTGTGTATATTTTTTTAAATTTAAGGTGAAAACAAGTTTATAAAACAAGTTTATGTAGTACATCTAAATTTTTGGTAAATATACTGCTATTGTTGTAGTTGTTAAAAAAAATACTAAAGCTGTTTTATTTAAATAAATAAATTAACGATTAGCAGTACAAAATTAAGATAAAATTATATTTTATTGGCAATAACAAACAAAATCTGAAATCTTTTATAATAATAAAAACGCCATTTTTAAATATTACGAAGTGTCTGGACGTCCGGCGACCGGACAAATATCTTTAGCACTATTTGTCCGGCGATCGTACCACGTGATCGCCGTAAAAAGTGCAATTTGTGTAATTTATACGTAGCGTTAGTAATTCTAAAGATGGCATCAGAATTTCATTTGGGTGACCAATTTACTTCACTTAAAGAAATCCAGGATACTTTAGAAAATTACATGAAAAAATATCATGTCCAATATTATAAAAGAAATACAAGAACTATATCTGGTTTCAAAAAACATTTTCCATCAAAGAAACATCTTGATATTCCTGACTGCCTTATATATGGAGAATTAGGACTCAACTGCATCCACGGTGGGAAGAAGTTTAAATCAACCGCTGTTACAAGACTAAAGCAAAGGTATGCCTAACTTATTTAATTTTATATCTACTTTTATGTATTAAATTCATATATGACGATGAATAGAAAAAGTCTGTTTACCTTCATTCAACACGAACTCGTCAGCCTCAGATGAAAAATAGGAAAAATAGAATTAAAGCAATAGGATTTTAAAAAGTATAAGAAGACAAACAGACGTCTAGAAAGAAATCAATATTATAAAGGTGAGTCAATTGATTATGTCACAACTAAAAACAATAAAACTTTTTTCAAAATACAATCTAATATTGAACTCTGGTAAATCAGTAATGTAACATAGCAGGTCATAAATTTGAACTTTCTATATGTTATTCTAATACGGTTAAGATTGGTTATTATGTAAGAAAATTCGTTATTTTATTTGATAAGATTGGTTATTATGTAAGAAGATTGGTCATTATGTGAAAATCAAAATTATGTTAAAGTTAAAGAGAAAATAAAGAGACAAACAATATTTTTTGTTAAAAAGTTTGTACTTGTCATTTTAATTTGTAAGAAAAAGTTATTGGTTCTGTTGCATCTACCTACCCCATAACAGGGTTGTATACTTCTCATATGGCGATTAACAGAAAAGTTCTGTTAACCTTTATGCAACATGAACTAGGAAATATAAAATTAAAGCTATAGAGTTTTAGAAGGTAATAATAAAAAATTAGACAGATGTCTAAAAAGTAATCAAGATTATCAAGGTAAGTCAATTGATTATACTACAACTAAAAGCGATAAAACTTTTCTATATACGACCTAATATAGTTTATATAAAATTAAATAAGTTAAGTTGTACTAACTTAACTTAATTAATTTTATATCTACTTTTATGTATTAAATTACAATTTCATCAGTGATAATTTTATCATTAATATTACCTAAGTTTACTTAAATATAATAAATTATTTACAGTAAAGCTCGTTATTGATTAAAGTTTGTTTTATACTCAATTATATAAACATAAATTGCTTAAATTAAAATTTTTTCTTTAAATTATTATGAAATTTTTTCATAAATGATTTATGTTTGATTTCAGAGGCAAATTAGAATTAATACTGGGATTACATTATTGCAAAGATAGAATGAGAGCTAAGGGTTTAGATTAGATAAATAAGAGAAATTTATGTGTTGTAAAGTGAAGAATAAGCAAGTAAAAAATACTAAAGAGTGACCATATGAAGTGTGTAGAAAGAGTGGTAAAGAATGCTTTTTTGTTTCCTAATATTAAGAACACAATGTGCTCCTAGTATTATTATCAATTTATAATGGATTTTAACATAACGTGAAAGTTAGAAAATAGATTGAAAAAAAATAGTAAAGGAAAGATAAAGTTTTTTTAATCTTAAAGATGAAATTGGATCAGCCGGTGGAGAAATGGTTTCTATGACAAGAGTATGGGCTAAGTTTACAAAACTATCTATGTTTCTTACAGTATGAGGTGCATTATTGCAGAGTAAAGGAAAGCTATATACTACATGAATCCAGAGTATTAAGATAAGTGATAGTGAATCACTGGTCGCGAGGGTTGATGTTGTATAGTATCTGGAACAAACAAAGCTAATGGTCAAATTTATGGTGTGAATCTAAATGATAAGAAAAGAAGTGATGATCTAAAAAAATATTGGAAATAGTAAGTGTATCCGATAGGATGAGAATAGTAAGTGTATCTGATAGGATGCATCAGGAAAGATTAAGGTGGTTTAGGCAAGTAGAGTGAAAAGATATAGATATTGGTTATCATAATTTAGAGAATTAGTTTCAGTAGTCGAAGTTAAAGAGTTAGTCAGTTTCAGTAGTCAAAGTTAAAAGTTAATTTTATTTATATTTATATATATATATATATATATATATATATATATATATATATATATATATATATATATATATATTGATCCTTTAGCATTTTTGGAAATTAACCAATAAAAAACAATCAAACTTAATAAAAAGTGAAGTTGTCGAAAAAAGTTGAAATAAAAAGTTAAGGTTAAATGGGTGGGAAAAAAGTTTAAAGTTGTTAAAAATATAAATGAATTTTACAACTGCTTTTGCAACTGTTTTTATTTTAATAAAAAAAAGTCTGGTCAAAAGGCTTATCTACAGCCTAAAAGCCTATAACATTTCTTTGGGATTCTAAAATGGTTTGTGCTTCAGAATATGTGTCATATATATATCGTCAGTGTATACAGCCTTGTTACTATTGGTAAATATAGCTTCAGCTTTGGCAAAATCTTGGATTCAGTACATTCTTAGATAAAAACAAAACAAACAAAAAAACTATTTACTTTTCCAGAACATTCCGACAAAATTGCAAAGCATGCATTAACTTTCAACTGAGTGATGATGGGAAGAAACTTCAAGTTGTTAAAATGATTGAAGAGCACTCTCATTGTATCACAGAGGTAATTTACTTGTAATAATTTTATAAAATAGTGATATAATGTATTACAAAATGATTTTAATTAAATTTGTTGCAGGAATCATTTATGCATCTCCCACATCAGCGTCAATTGGATGTAAATGAAAAAAATAAAATGACTCATATGCTTGCTGTAAAAGCTAACAAAAAGTTGATACAACAACATATGATGAAATCTACTGGGAAAGTTATTACACTTAAGGATATTCAAAATATAAATCAAGCTTTTAAAAATCAGGATGATAACAATTTGACAACTCTGTTAAGTGAAATGCTTAAACAGAAGGATTCTGTGACAGAGGTTGTTATTAATGATGACAATCAACTTCAGGCATTGTATTATCAGGAAAACAAGATGATGAAGTTATTTGCATATTATCCTGAACTGCTTCTCCTTGATGCAACATACAAGCTTAACAACTTGCGTATGCCACTTTATGTTTTAATGTGTGTTGATGGAAATGGTGAAGGAGTAATTGTTGCACTCTGGATTGTTGCTAATGAGGAGAGAGTAATCATAGAAGAGTTAACAAACATATTTAAAAAATATAATGATACCAGTGGTGTTCAAGTTGTTGTGACAGACAAAGATATGGTTGAGAGAGATGTGATTAGTGACAAAATTCCAAATGCTTCTCTTCAATTATGTCTTTTTCACACCTTGCGCACATTTCGCAGGGAAATAACTGTTGAAAAAATGGGTATAAAGGCAGAGCAGAGACTTCTTGTCTTAAAAATTCTGCAACAATTAGTTCACTCTGATAATGAGGTTGCCTATGATATGCATTATGATGACCTTAAGGCTCTTAAATTAGAGCCTGTCATAGACTATTTTAATGTAAATTGGCATGGCATAAGAATGCAGTGGGTTGAAGGTTTAAAAAAGAAAAAGTTGAATCTAATGACCAGCACAACAAACCGTGTTGATAATGTAAACCAGAAGTTAAAAAGTGTCATATCCAAACACTCTGGGATGGTTACATTTTTTTCGGATTTGATTGTTATCATAAGAGTATTAGAAAATGAGCGCAGACATAGAGCCATATGTGTTTTTCATAAATCATCCACTAGTTTAATGTCCAGTTCACAGGAAGAGTATGCCACTTTAGTAACACCTTTCGCAATGACTCACATAAATGCACAGTTGTTAGCTGCAGAGGAGTCTGATTTAATTCAGCAGGAAACAACCAGTATTTCATGCAACTGTGGTTTTGCTACTTCAATGGGCTTGCCATGCAAACACATTTTTAGATTCCGATTGAATAGTGGAGAGAGCTTATTTAAAGAGTGCCTTGTTTTAAAAAGGTGGAGATTAGATTTTTTTCAAATGACCCAAAATTTAACCGAGTCCACTGAGTATTTGCAGTCAAATTTCATTAGTGTTTCATCTATTCAGCAAGATTGTAGAAAGCCTCTGTCACAACAGGCAAAATATAGAAAAGCGTTCTTGATATCTCAGAGAATTGCTGCATTGGTTAGTGAAGCACAGGGAAAGCAATTTGATAATTTGCTATCAAAATTATTAGAATTTGAAAATTTTTTACAGGTTTTTCCAAATAAAGAAGTAAATGATATGGTGTTAGATATTGGTGAAGCTGATGACTTTCAAAATCCAATAGTTTCTAGTGATGAGTTGATTTCCAATTTTTTGGTTCAACCTCATACACAATCTCCATCTGTGAGTCAAAGCAAAAAAATCAGCCTATCAGCCAATGAGTCAAAAGTAAATGTGCTTCCTCATTTACATTTACAAACTCCGTTATTGAATAACAACACTGCAGCTAACTCACTATCACTTGATGAGTCTATTCTAGGTGAGTATTTTTCCTCATTACATTATTAAAATTTATAATTGTTCATTTTTTTAGAATTGATTTTTTTTTCTGCCAGATCCCAACCTAATTAAGATGCCATCACATATACCCAGGCGTGGTCGACCAAAAGGATCAGAAACAACAGTTATTGGATTACCCAAAAGGAAGAGAGAAGCCACTTTTAAGTTGTTGTCATTTTTAAAGATGTCCCCAACAGATAAGGATACAAGTACTAATAAAAAATATATGATAATCCTATAAGATTTACATTACCTAATTAATAAAAAGATTTATATTACATAAATATCATAATCCTTAAAGTTTTTTCAATATTGTGTATAAACTAAATATGTTATACTTATTTATATATTGCTTTTATAATTTTTTAATTCTGTTTCAGTGCTGCTTGGGTGGTTAATAAAGCCAAATATCTTGGTATCAGTCCTCAGTGGTGAGCAACTTGTTGAGATTGTTTATATTCTACCTTGGCTTAAAATTCCAACAAAAGTGACATATGAGCCAGTTGAAATAAAAAGAGTGAGAAAGTATTTTTCTTCGGTTTCTTGGTCATATCTGACAAGTAAGCTTGAAATAATCAAGCAAAGGAACCTTTGGCTGTGCCAAGCTTGTGACAACGAACTCTGTGACACATTTGTGATATGTTGTGATCATTGTCTAAGTTGGTTTGACAAAAAATGTGTCGGTTTAAAGGCTGCTCCTAAGAGCAAATCTATTTAATATCCAATAAAAGGTAATCAAGTTTTATGTAAAAAAACTGTTTAATGATGTGCGGTTAGATATTTGTTTTTCAACAAGTTTCCTATTTTGAAATTAAATGTTTATTTGCAAGTGTTACATGCATAATTTGGTGTTACATTTTTGTATTTTCAAAGTTTTTAAAGTTTTTTCTTTTATCTAGCACTATCTATCCAGCTGAACTTTCATCTAATAATGAGGATCAATTTTGTACACAAAATTGTGACATCTTGTTAACATCTAAGCTTTCTGCAGCTGATTTGCAAGATATTTCAACCAAACAGATGTTATCAGACAATGTGATTCACACAGTTCAAAAAATGATAAGAAATGTTTGTGGGTTACAAGATCCAGTTCTAGGACAAAATTACTTATTTAAAGTTGTTAATGAATCATTTATACAAGTTTTGCATGATGGTGCTTTACACTGGCTGACAATCAGCACTTTTGAATGTGCTAAAGATGAGGTATGTGTTTTAGATAGTATGTTTCATGGAAACATAAAAAAGCATGTTATCAGACAAATTTGTTCAATTGTGAACTGTTCCAAAGATATTTTAACAATACGTGTTTTGCCAGTGCAGCAGCAAATAAATGGTGTCGATTGTGGTTTATTTGCATTAGCTTTTGCGCAGTACATTGCTTACACTAGCTCAAATCCTTCTTTTGTTGCATTTGATTCATATATGATGAGAAAGCATTTACTTAAAAGCATTACAGAAAATCATTTAAATGATTTTCCTAAGACTACAAAATCAGTAAAGTTTTGCAAAGAAAAAGTGTTTTCTTTACATTGTATTTGTAGGCAGTTATGGATGCCTTTAGGCAAATTTGACAAAAAAAGGTAAGTCAGTTGGTAATTAATCTAAAGTCTATTTAATCAGTCATTTAAGTCTCATGTATGGTTTAATGTTTTTTTAAAAATTACTGTCTCATTAACAACTAACTATATAATAGTTATTAAATTAAAATTTATCATGATTGATTTTAAATATGAAATAATGATTATAATAGAAAACTGATATTAATAGATTTAGGGATATAGTACAGTGTAACAACTGTGAAGATTGGTTTCATGGTATTTGTCAAGGCCTGCTAGAAAATGTTTCCGAAAATGAGATTTTTGAATGGTCATGTCCAGAATGTTTAGTAATGTACAGTTTGTAGTTGCTATTAATAATTTTGTAGTATTTGACATGATTATCTAATAATTCTTCTTGTGTTTTAACATTTTATTTTCTTGAAGTTTTATAAAATATTGATTACAATAATAAATAAAATAAATGTAACAGTTGTAAAAATGATTATACTCATATAACTAATTGCAATTTGAATAAGATTAGAATTAGAATATTATTTAAGAATATTATTTATCTAAGATTAGATTATTAGTGTAGAACTCATTAAAATATGTGTTTAGAATTCTAATGGATTCTAAACGCATATTCTAATCCATTAGAATATGCGTTTAGAATCCATTAGAATGAGTTTAGAATCCATTAGAATATGAGTTTAGAATTCATTAGAATATGAGTTTAGAATTTGTTAGAATTGCAGCAGCATTAAATTTTTATATTTGCTTACATTTTTATATTTGTATTTTAATGTTTTGAAAATTCTGCTCTTAAGAGCAGAATTTTCAAAACAAGTCCTAAGGCTGTTTGGTACGTAATATTTAATAATCTAAGTTTTTATGATATGAAAGAGGTATTTTAAAAAATTTTCAAGTAAATTTTAACAGTTTTCAAGAAAATCGATGTAAAGAAATTTAATTTAATTATAAAAACATATATGACACCTTTTGGATCTTTAATCACCCTCTACAACATGACAAGAGCCCTTGTAACATAGTTGCATGGTGAACGGCATATTGTGTAAATTCCGTATGATCCATTAATTAGGCAATGTGAACACACACATCCTAAGGGTTGCTTTTGTTATGGTTTTTATGTGTGTAATTGTGTTGATGTAAACTATGCTCATTACAGCTAATGCTAAAGTCTGCACATGCTGATTTATTTTACTTTTTGATCAAATAAATCCTTTTTCTCAATAAGTTAAGATTACAAATTTGCAATAAGGTACAATATAACAATCGTTAAAGAAATCAATTTTAGTATTTTTTGAGTGCGTTAAACGTTTATAACTGTCCTAAACCTATTAGTGAACATCATTCTGCGAGTGTATACATATCAGTTGCTGAATGTATTATATTTTTTACGTTTGCTATTTTGCCAGTGTTTGCAAGTTCTTTTGATGCGCTATGCCGCTTGTTTATACTTTTCGGCTATTGCATTTTCAAATTATGTTGCAAGATATAACAATATTTTTAAAATAAAATTCTCATCAAGTAATAAAAAGGTTCCCTTACCCTTGTCTTTCGAGATAGATAGCTTAGCAATAATTACCTTCCGTAAGATCTTTGAAAGAAATTTGAGAACTTTCCAATTTGAATTTCCGACTATCATTTATTGGTAGTCTGCTCGCATATCGTTATAAAGAATTCCGTAACGAAATACTGAAAATTTAAGTAACTGAACCAAATTAAGTCTTTATCGGCTATCATTTTCACCTATATATGGTATTTGTTTTTAAAATTTCGCCTGAGGCTGTAAAGGTAAGGCCAAAACTAATGTTTGATCATAGTCCAAGGACTTTAGTTACATACAGTTTTATGGACAAGACATACGTATTGTATGAGACATTATTCCAGAGCTATTTTTTCCCTCAAATTATTCAATTTTAAGCTATGTTGTGTAATAATCTTTAAGCAATCAATAAATAAGAAAAAAAGGCAAATCAATTTCAGATTTGAGGTGTTTTTTTTTTTAATAATGCTTTTTTATTAACTCTTTATATTCTGAGCTTTATATTCAGTAGATTTTTTATTCAGGATAATATCAGCATCTGCCCGACAGTGTTATATCCGCCAGAAGAATAGCTGTCAAGTTTGTAATCCGGCAAGTGTAGCTAGACGTAACCTAACGTAAATACTCGCCGGACGTATATCCCTATCACTGTTTGTCCGGTTGGTCACGTGGTACGCTCGCCGGACGAATATATCCGTTGCTATATGTCCGTTTAGTCACGTGATACATCGCCGGACAGATAGTGCAAAAGACATTTGTCCGGTCGCCGGACGCGTAGACACTGCCTAAATATTATTAGATGATTTAGTCACGCCAAACCTAAGTCAGAAAATAGCAGACGTAACTTTTCTTGCGTAAAGTTTGCTGAGCACTTATTAGGAAAATGTTGCGAATACCGTTTTTTAGATTTTTTGCGTAAAGGCCGTTCTCCATTCAGAATTTTTTGCGCTTAGGCGGAAATTTATGCGCTATAGTTTGCTCTTGGGCGGAAAACTTCAAACGGAATTTAATCTCCATTTACCGCGCTGAATTTTGTGTTGTTTTGTTTTTTTATAAAAAAAATGGTTTTAAATAAAAGAAATCTACTAAAAAAGAAAATAACTTTGTTGCTTATATTAAAAAAGTGTATTTTATTGAGAAATCGCAGGAAACATAATATGTGGATGCGTAGAATTTTTATGGAACGTTCACGAAAAGGTCTTTTTAATGTATTAGTAAAAGATTTAAAACTATTTGACAGTGTATACTTCTTTCAGAGTTTTCGCATGAGTTCACAAACTTTTGAAATATTACTATCATGGGTTGCTCCATTTATATCTAAATCTTCTCTAAGACGGGCAGTTGCAACTGCTGAAGAAAGACTATGTATAGCATTAAGATATCTTGTTACTAGCGATGCTCAGATAACAATCGCAATAAGTTTCAGAATGAGCCCTACAACTATAGGAAAAATTATCATAGAAACATGTAAAGTAATTTTGAATGTTATTTGTAAAAAAGGATATTTGTTAGCACCATCTTCACAAAAAGAATGGCTTGAAATATCTTTTGAGTTTGACGAAAGATGGAATTTTCCTCATTGTCTTGGGGCAATAGATGGTAAATATGTAATTATTCAGTCGCCAGTTCGAAGTGGCTCAATGTATTTTAACTACAAAAAAACATTTAGCATTGTACTTTTAGCAACGTGTAATGCAAAATATGAATTCACTTTGGTTGATATAGGTGGCTCCGGGCGTCAAAGTGACGGTGGTATTTACAATAATAGCAAAGTTGGATCCGCTATTGACAATAATCTGTTAAATTTTCCTGATCCATCATGTATAAGTAGTTATTCGAAATCCATAACATTTCCCTACACTTTTTTAGCCGACGAGGCATTTGCATTAAAGCCGCATATGATGAGGCCTTATCCAAGAAGAACTAATCTCGATAAAACAGAAATTGTGTTTAACTATCGCTTATCAAGAGGAAAAAGAGTAATTGAGAACTCTTTTGGGGTATTGGCTAGCATATTCCAAATATTTAGAAGAATATTTAAAAGCGGAGGCGAGAAGATTTACGCCGTTTATCAACACTGGATTCTACTAAGCACCGGCGTTACCGCAATTCGATTATGCGGTAAATTTCGATAGGGATTTTTAGAAAAGGAATCGCGGGCAATTATTTACGATTGCGGTATTTAGTAAGATAATTGCGAAGCGATTTTTTTCGATTACTTTTAGTCGCTAACTAATCGATATGCAACTTTTTTCGATTTTCGAGCACAAAAATCGCAGCGATTACGATTAAATCGCGTTTTTATCGTTATTCTCACAACATACCGCAATTTTATCAAAAAATCGCTATTATCGTCTAATATTTTCATAAATTTAAGAAATCCAATTTAGCAATTAAATGTTATACTTATTGTTATTCTGGCTATTAATAAAAAACTCGCAAAAAATCCAAGTTACTAGTTCAAACTTTTAAATTAGTAGATTTTTTGATGGTCACAGGGTGCGTTACAACAAGAGTTTGTGCGGCTGTGGCGCAGTGGTAACAGCGCTTGCTTTATAAGCAGGAGATACAGGTTCGAAACGAGCTCTGGAAAAATTTTCGCGTCTCGGTAAGGAAGGAGGCGTAAACTTCCCTGGTAAATGCACTTCCGCGGTGCTCTGTGACAAGACCGTTAGGACTTCTTGGGGCACCTAAAAATAAAAAAGAAAAAATAAGTTTATTATTTTTATTGGAATTTTAGTTTTTGTGTGCTTGTAAAAAGCTTTGATTCAATTGACGCTGTTTGCTTTTGTAACCGCGCTATAAGGCTGGTTTTGAAGTTGTTGGTTTAGACTGGGAATCAAGCAGAGAGACTGAAGGGTCTTGTGAAGGTTGAGTGACTTTAGTGTTTTCGACTTGGGAAGTTTAGGGTTGAGGTTCTTTCGTATTTTGTACTGTATATGTATTTTAACACCATTCAAAAAATTTAAAATATTCTTACTATAAATAATTCCTGAAGCTAGAGGTACTGCTTTGGCACATTTTCAGTTCGCTGGAGCTCTGTATACAATAGGAATAACTCTTCCCATTAACTATCAATTATCCGCATTACAGCAGACTAATTGCTATTGCGAAAACTATTTGCCATAAATCCGACAAATCGCAAAAAACCGCAAAAATTGCGGAAATTTTTTTTAAAAATTGCTGATGCGATAAATTGCGATGCGATTTTTATAGAACAAATGCCGTGTGATATATTGGGCTTCGATTTTTATCTTAAAAATTACGTGCGATTTTTTATCGTTTTTTATCGCATAATCGAAAAAAATCGCTTTTGTGCTAACCGCCAATGCGGTTACGCCAGTGCTTAGATTCTACGTATAAACTTCATTAATTTTTTTTCTTCGTAAATCACATAATTATCAGAATTTAATTTTACACATAGGTACACGTAAAATTTGTTTTTTAAATACATGTTATTTTTTTTATATTGTATTTTTAATTAAAGATTTTATAGGTAATCTTTAAATTATTATTTTTCCGTAAACAACACGAACACGCGTACGCACGCATCAAAGGAATGTGTAGTTATAATATATATAATAACTATTATAACATATTACAATTTTTCATAATAAAATATTATTTGTTATCATAAATATTATACATTATATACAATAACTACTATAATATTATATAATTGGTTTATATTTATTACAACTGTTATTACTATAATAATTATTTCATCGACATATGAGGAGTTCATCTGGAAAACGCGCTCATCCAAGTAAATTGAGTTTACGTAAACTAGTATAAACTGAGCTACTCGTAGTTGTGCATCAACAGAAATTGATATATTTTAGACTAAGCATGTTTTGCATATAGTCTATATGATTAAAATAGATTTTATTAAATGTTTTGTAAGTGGCTAAAGTACTCAAAACTACTGCCTTTTTTATGTTGTGTTTGATGTGTATTATATTATAATTTTCAATCATTTAAAATATGGGTAGTTTCTTAATAGTCGAGTTACATTTTTATAACAACTTAAATTCTATTTATTTCTTTTTGACTTTTGCGTAAACTCTGTAAAATGAGTTAAGTAACTGTTTATTTCCTGAATTAACGGAGTTTTTCCGTTAATTTGAACAGAAAAAATGAAATACGGAAACCGTAATTTTACGGAGAAACTTCTGCATCTTATTTGACGGACTTTTTCCGTTTATTTTTACGGAAAATAGAATTTTTACGGATAAAGTGCGGTCGCTTTGCTGCCGGACATTCTCCGTTGAATCTACGGCGAATTTTTAACAAAGGGGATTATCTAGAAAAAGCAATTTCAATGAAAAAGCAAAAACAACTTGATAATATAACAAGAAAGGTTAACAAAAACAACAACCTTTCCGTGCAGGTTTGAAAGTCCAGAGAGAAAACAGTTTGAAAGAGTTAAAATTAGGGATAAAGATTTCTCGGAAATTTTCAATTCGGGAAACTTTGAAGTTTTGGAAAATTTCAAAAAAAATTGGTTATTTATAATTAATGGGTAAAAATTTATTTCCAATTTAGGTAGTTATGGACAACTTTGTGGTAAAATATTGTGGTCGGGCTAATTCTTAGGGAACACTTGAAATCACAAAAACATATCTCAAAATTTTTCCGTAAAAACTGAAAACTTTCAAGAATTTTTCAATTTCATGGGAGGCCAATATCAAAAGAAGTAACAAGACATGTTGCGTTAAAGGTTAATTGAAATAGTGAAAAAGACGCTAATATCGGAAGAAAGGAAGGTACGATGAACATTTTTTATAACAATCTATATAAAAAATGTCTTAAAACAAGTAAAAGATGAAATATCGCAAGTTAACTAGTCAAACTTTGTTTGTAAATTATCGTTTTTACACAACTAAATACTTTCATTATTATATGTTAATCGAAACAGCTTCAAGCATCATTTCGGACAAACGAAATTGATTGAAGGTATCCACTATCGTTGAATGAAATCGATCGTTGAATTCATACAACAAGTGCTAACAAATTATTATTTTAGCTGCCAGAAATTTTATGGGTATTTTATTTTGGTAAAAAAATTGTTAAAATAGTCGGTAAAAAAAAAATAGATGCATGTGGCTTGTAACAATCCATTGAAATTAAATGAAGTTTAAAATATTTGTTTTTTTCTAAGCTCAGACTGGTTTTTTAAGTAATCCTTCGGTAATCTTTCGGTTTTCCTTTGATAATACTTTGGTAATCGTTTGGTAATCTTATTCTGTATCAGAGACTTAGAGCATTTACCCGTTCAATGAATGAAGCATTTTGTTTGTGATTTCTGCTCATTTCTGAGTCCTTGGAGATCACCGACAAACTAATTTAAACTGTCTATCGTGAGTTTTTCCCTTATTTCTTACTCCTGTTTTTTGTGCCCCAGTTTTGTGTTTTAAAATATGGTCCATCTATTACAACCTTAAGCCAAAAGCAGTAGGGGAGATTAATCCTTACTTCTTTTCCACTTTCTTCAACATGAGGAGGGTGTAAAATGTATACAACCATAACTTTTGGAAGTTAAAAGATTATAAAATAAAATTTAAAACCTGTTTTTAAAATTAAACTTAGTATGATTCAGTAAAAATTTAGTATATATAATTTAGTAAAAAATGAATTTAATAACTCGTTGCCCTTATGTTGGAGATAGGGGGAGCAAAGTTTTTGTTCCCAGACTCCAATCGCCGCAATTTTTCTGAAAGTGACATATATCAAGCATGAAAAAATTCTGCCTACGCACAGTGAAAAAAAAAACAACGTAAAAAATGGCAAAAACTATATATGCATCAAATATAAAGTTGCGATACATCAATACCAGCGTTTTTTGGATCAGAAAATTTAAATTTGTTGTTAAAAAAGTTATATTATAATAGTTATAATAAGTATAAACAAAACGTCTTTTGATCTACTGATGCTTTTTCTATTCAGACAGATTAATAAATCATTAATTACAGTAAAAAAAGAGAAAAGAAAGTAATGATGAAAATATTTAAAAACTGTATTTTTTCTGGTGTATTTTTCTGCAATCGCCACAATCAGTTACCTCTTAACCCATGTGCTATTGTGGCCCTCTTGTGACCAAAGTATGTAGAGCAGGCATGTAGAGTAGGGTGTAGTGAAAAATTTTTTTTTCCAAAATATAAAATTTAAATATTATTTTCAAATGTCCATAGACATTTTAAGATATACTATAAAATTTTTTTTTCCATAACTTCAAAATAAATTACCAAAATGGGGTAAAGGGGGGAGTTATTAACAATAAACAGTCATAACTATTAAACACAACATATTTTTGTTAAAATTCCAAAACTGTCATTAAATTTTTATCTATTTCAAAATAATAATTTAAAAAAAAATTAAAAAAATTAGTATTAGTGATTTTTTAAAGAAAGAGGGGCGGTGGCTGGGGGGGGGGGGGTGGGGGTGGGATTGAGTTTTGAGACCAAAGCTAGATAACAATTTTTTTTTTGTTTACTACCCTTATTTGCCACATTTATAGCGGGAATAAAATATCAAAAATTTTGGCTTAACCTTTTCAAAAAATAAAAAAACTATACAAAGATTAGACCTGCAAAATGAGCTTTTTATGGATTATGGACCCTGTTTAGTATAAATTAAAATGTAAATTCGTGAAGATCAAATAAGTTTAGAAATATATATACTCACTTTCAAAATATAAAAATTATATAATCATCTGTTTTAGGTTTTTTTTTGTATTGTTTTTAGGTAAAAGTTTACGGTGATGGCAACCTGCTCGAATAAAACCATCTCTTGAATCATGTCCATAGACAGCAGCACAAGCTCTTGTTGTTTGTTTAACAGCCCGCTCAACACTTTGTGTGTGGCATGGTATGGAGTCAACAACCATGGGATTTACCTTAAAATAAACTATTGTCTCAGTAGTAAAGCTACATGTTTGAATTGGCTCAAATACATTATGAGTCCAAGAACATAACTCAGTGAGATTCTTAGCATCTATGTTTAAATAAGAAGAATGAATCCTTTCTCGGACAGATGTTTCTCCTTTGTCCAAACCTTTTCTGATCTGTAGAATACGATCCACTGCAAAAACCCGTTCTTCCACTTCAGAACTGCAAAGCAAAGTGGCTAGAACAGCTTCACTGTGAGAAAACCAGGCTCCTGATATGACATATTTTTCAACAATATCCCTGGTAACCTGGTTTTGCATTTTTACTAATCGTAAGGTTTCTAAAACATGTCTTGGACCCTCAATAAAAGACCACCTTACCTTTATATCAAACCACATTGGATAGTAAACACCAACAACATATTCAACTAAACGACTTAAAGTAATAAAGTTTTCCCCAGACAGTCCATGAAGTGATACCCAAATTCGCATCAGTCTATTTGCAGTGGTCAACCATCTGCTGTGATTAACAGGACCACACTCCATCTTTATAAGATCTATAGGTATGAAAAATCATTTTATACCCATAGAGCTGATCAGTTGAAAGATCATCGATCACATCTTGATTTAATTCAATTGGTCTTTTACCAATGGTTATTGTTGGAAATCCCTGAGCTAATGGAAGTAATAAAGCACAATTCAAAAGCTCACCCACGACTCCGCTAAACCCATTACTAGAAGTTGTTTTACCATCTAGTTTCTGAATAAGATGCCTAAGCGGAAGCTCATTAGTATGCAGCATACATATAATCCATGTTCTCTTTTTATTTAAAAGATCCTCAATTGTTTTTATAACCCCGCCTAATCTTCCAGTGTTAATAGCTGTGGAGTCTGCTCCAATATACTGTAAGTTTATATCAAATTTTCTACACCAATCTGCTATAGGTTTGGCTATCATTAACGCAGATTTTTCGCCTACTCCAGGCTTAAGAGGAGAGAAATGGAATACATATTTTCCACCTGGTTCACTAGTGACAGTGTAGAAGTCCATTTTTATTGTTTTAGAATAATATTTTGATGTTGTTTTATCTTGATTATTAAAAAGAGTTAAATTGTTTCTACCGTCAAAAAATAATGCTTTAATTTCTTCTGACTGATACAACTGTAAATCTTCTGTCTGGAGCTTTTTCATTACCTTTTTATTTTCCCTATGAATTTTGTGATGGTCAATAATCAGTTTATTGTCTTTTTCATTAACAATCCCAATATCTATAAGAACTGCAGAAGAAATAGCAGCAGCTTCTCTGTTACTTGTTCCGTATCTTAAAAAACTGTTTGAGCAAGCAGAGGAAAGTGATTTGTATTGATGACAGATTGCTTTGATCCGTCGTCAATTTTTGTGTCCATTAACTGGCTAGAAGATTCATTTGCATTCTCAATCACATCTACCTCTATTTCTTCATTAAAAAACTTATTATTACTTAACTCTACTTTCTGCTCCTCTAATTTTTTAAACATTAAAGGTTTTTCTTTCCTATTGCATTGCTTAGCCAGCCGAGTATGTTCTTTTTTATCTCTACAATGTATTTGGAACACACTTTTCATTCCAACTTTCAATCTCTGAGCTCTGATAAACTTCAGCTCTATTTCAGGAATTTTCAAACTTAATGGACAATTACAAATTGGAAGAAAAGCACAATGAGAACATTTTGGGTCAGAACAAGTTGGATCTTCCTTGCATTTAATACTATGTTTGCAACGAAGAATATCAAATAGCGTGTCCATTTCATTATATAACTTATCCTTTCGAGTATTTGTCACTCTTCCCCAAACAGTTTGAGTAACTCTTTTCCACTCTTTTTCAATTCTCTGAACGATATAGTGATTAGGTTGAATTTGAATATTGATATTCACTTTTTGATACTGTACAACAACCTAAATAAAAAATAAATATATTTAAAATAGCTATAATAATGAAAGAGTAGAAAACAAATATAATATATAATAATTTTCTTAAAATATTAGACTTTGCTAACTTTACAAGATGATTTTTTGGCAGCTTCGTGAATAATTTCTTTTGACACATACTGAAGATTGGTGTCTAAGGACTCCATTTCTAACAACAGTAATTGTAAAACATTTCTGAGGGTTGGTAATTCAGAGGGTAACAAATCAGCACCAAGACCAATGAATTCTTTAACTTTTATGCTGCCTGGGCAAGAATTACTACGTGTCCTTTTTATTTTATTCATAACGTGTATTAATCTATAAAAATCATATCTTTATATATATATATATATATATATATATATATATATATATATATATATATATATATATATATATATATATATATATATATATATATATATACATATATATATATATATATATATATACATATATATACATATATATATATATATATATATATATATATATATATATATATATATATATATATATATATATATATATATATATATATATATATATATATATATATATATATATATATATATATAATATATATACATAAACTTTAAATTTTTTGTGATTCTTTAAATCATAAAAATTAACAAAAATACATAAACATATTACAAAAGTTAATTAGTTATCCTAAAATTGATTTATTTATTGAACTTAATTATTTATGTCCCTAAACTTATTTATAATTCTAGTTAAAATCTTTAACCTTTGCACATCAGAATCTAGAAAACACTTACAATTATAAAGGTAAACAACGCATAACTTATAAAAAGTAACTTTACAGACCATTAAAATTAGAGTTAAAGATTTTTGTTTTTTTATGAAAATATTTAATATTGTTTTTTATAGTAAAATATTTTACAAAAATAAAATGAATTGTTATGATAATATAAAAATTAGTTTAGTAGTTAAAAAGTAAGTGCTATTAATTTAATTTATGTAAATCTGTATTTTGTTTTTTATTCAATGTCTCCGTTTATTTTTCTTCCGACCAAAAATAGTAACTTTATTTAATTTAATCATTACAAAATATTTAAAACTTCATTTTGGTAATTTATTTTGAAGATATGGGAAAAAAAAATTTATAGTATATCTTAAAATGTCTATGAACATCTGAAAGTAGTATTTAAATTTTCATTTTCGAAAAAAAAGTTTTTTCACTACACCCTAATGTAGAGCGTACTCTCGAGTCCGTAATAAAAGGATGGGGGGGGGGGGAGGGAAATAATTGAAATAATTATTTTCTAAAAAATTAGAAAATAATTATTTTCTAAAAAATTAGAAAATATTTATTTTCTAAAAAATTAGAAAATAATTTTTTCAGTCATTGATAAAAACAAAAACTTTCAGTGTAAACAGGTTTTAAAAATTGCCGACCAACTAAATCTCGATTTGTCGAAATTGAGCTTTTAATTTATTTCTTACCAAAGTATAAAACTTATATCATTAATTAAATCCTATGGAAATTATTATAAAACAGCTGTTAGAAAATGCGCTTTTGACCGCTAGCCACGCTAGATTTAAAACCCCCTGTTTATTAGGTCTGAACTAAAATCCCCCTCCCCTCCCTTTTATTAAAGACTCGAGAGTACAGTTGCAGATAATCAGGATGCAGTGATATGGAGGAAAGTGTAGGTTAGATGTAGATAAAGTTGGGAGCATTTTTAAAAAAGAGCATTTTTGTGGAGTAAATCCATGATTTCAGCTGTCAGCTTTTCCAGAAAACTTAGCATAGTACTGGAAGATTCAGATGTAGGTACATTAAAATTCAAGGTTGGGTTGAAACCGAAACCAAAACATGAACCTGAGTAAAAATTTCAATAGTAGTATTTCATTTAAAAGTTACAATCAAAATTAATCAATATAATATAGATTATATAAATACAAACAAATAATTAAATAATAATTTAACAATTGTAAACATCAAATTTTCTATTCTACAGATAACTTCGTCAAAAACCACAATTATAACTAATTTAAATATAGATCAGATAACGAGAAGAATAATTAAGTAAAAGTAGATATAAAAATACATCTAACATATAATTTTATTTAACATATACCTTCTTTCCATGCGTTTATCCTCCTAGTTTATTCTCCTGCAGCTAATTGCCATATAGAGGCCACATAACAAAGCCCACGTTGACGTGTTCAGCTCACTAAAGAGCATCATAACCTCTTCCCAGACCAAGGGTTTGTAATTTTTAGAAGAATGAAGGGTGTTAGAAAGAAAGTTAGAAGTCGAATTAGAAAGTTGGCATTGAGACAGTGGACAGTATTGGACTGGGTGTTAGAATGTGCTACTTATGTTCAATATCAATAGGAACCCTTGTTACGTATAATGTTTTACATAATTTACGTAAATTTTATTATATATATATATATATATATATATATATATATATATATATATATATATATATATATATATATATATATGTATATATATATATATATATATATATATATATATATATATATATATATATATATATATATATATATATATATTTTAAGAAATAAATAAATAATCTAAAATAAATACACTATCAATCGCAAATTCAATATAATGCCTAAATAAAATTGTGAATAAATCTTGATTTATTAGTAAATTATGTTTTATTTATGCAATAAGATGCTTTTATTATTGCAATATTAACGCAATAATAATGCAATAATAATGCAATAAGATCCTTTTTTTATGAATTGATTTTTTTAAAGTTCATATTGTTCAGTGTTTCTTTTATATACTATAAAAACGTAACATTAAATAAAATATGAACTTTAAGAAATTTAATACATAAAAAAAGGTTTTTATACCATATAAATCCTATATAATATAGGAAACTATTTTTCAGAAGTACCTATTTCTAATAAATATCTATATCTATTTATAACAGCGTCTTTAATCTAAATTAAAGAGAATATTTTGCGAATGCACTTCTTTAAAAACATATAGCACTTTAGTTCCAGTAAAACAAATATAAATATATTAAAATCTCTAACTTGAAATTATATATATATATATATTTACTTTTTTTCTTCTATAAAACAATAAATATTTAAAATTTTATGAAATTACATTAACTCAGGTTACAATGATAATAAGATTTTACAATATATAAGTTTTACAACTGTTCATATATATATATACATTTTCTACTTTATATTTATTTTATTTTATATATTTTTTTGTGCTTTTTGATTTTATATTTTTTTGTATTTTTGTTTTTTTATTTTACAACCGTTGTCCGGAAAGAAATCAAGAATTTAGATTAAATTATAAAAAGAGGATATTCAAAATAGGTTAAAAGATGTTTTTTTTTGAAGAAAAACAAATTTTTATTAAAACAATTAAAAAATTATAAGGCTTTTAAAAGTTCACAAATTTTATGTTACGAACACTCTATAAAACACTTATATGTTAAAATAATATATCATAAAATAAGAGCTGGCAGTGATTGTGTAATCATATATAATAATAATTTTGTTGTATAACATGAAAAAATTTGCAGAGAAGAAGAAATCTTTACTAAACATGCATATCTTGCTACGAGCCGTTGTTTTTTTTAGCTCATATGTTTAGTTTCAGATTTCCATGTTCTACTTGGCAAAAAACGTTCTTAATACAAAAATATTGACAGAAAATGTCTGCAGTGTTTCCTGATTATTACCCTGATCACTGCCATGGGGTCATTTTTTGTGTTGCTAAACATATGGTGGCATCTGCTGTTCCATATTGCACTCACGATGGTTTGAGTGTCAACAGCAGCTGTGAAATAGGGTTTTTCTCCGATAAATTCGCTGTTTCAATCGAGAAAATTGAATTTATTGGAGAAAAATTGTTTTGGAATGTCAAGGAGTTATATACATTCTTAAAATACTCCAATATTTTGATAGAAGAAGGGCAGTAGGCAAAGATAAGAATGTTATCCTCAATTTTACCACAAGATTTGCATTTGTTATTTTTAAAGATCTGTTGTCTAGTGCTTTTTGCTAGCAAGGCCACAGAAGGTAGACAGTTGCGTAAAAAACGAAAGAGGATATTTTGTGTCGGTCCGCATGCGTGGGAAGTAAAGTTTTTTTCCAAATTTGAGTCCACGGCATTGTTGTTTTTGTTAAACTGTTCCAGAAAAGTTCTGCTTGCACGACTCTATTTTTGTTTTTTGCCACTTCTAAGTAAAAATTTTTTGTTGATTTAAGGGGGATGTTAAACAGGACCAGTTTTGCCAAATATTTCAATTGTTGTTTTGTAGTACAGAGACGTTTTGTTGTCCCAGTGTTTTGTCTTAAAAAATTCCAGCTTTTGTTTTGGTTTGTAAATTTTATAAGTGAACTTGCCAACCAATACTTTGAAAAATAGTAATAGTTGTGAGCTTTATACTCTTCGCATTCTTTCAGTTGAAAGAGTGTCTTTAGGCAAAGTGCAAGACTATGCTCCTTCGGTGATAAAGTTCCGAGACCCCCGCTTTTGAAAAAAAATTATCTCTCTCTTGACTGGATTGAAATTGGTTTTTTGCCTCAGACTTTCGAAAATGGCTCTGTGCAGACATTCTATTAATCATTTGGGAACGGGCAGCACGTTTGCCAGAAACCACACTTTTGACATTGCTAGCGTATTTATTAACATAGTCTTTCCCCTAAATGACAAAATACGTAGTCCCATAAACTTGAGTTTTTTCTCTATTTTGTTTAGAGCTACTGGTCAGCTGAACTTGGTAATATTACTCAGTCTGGTGTAAAAAGTAATACCTAATATTTTGAAACCGGTGTTATTGTTCCACTCTATGTCGTCTAATTCTGGGTACATTTTAGGATCAAAACCCCCAAGAGCGAGACCCTTGGTTTTTGAGGCATTGATCACTGAACCACTTGCTTTTTCAAATAGTTTTACTTTTTCGAAAAAATAGCGGACAGATTTTACGTCCGTGGCAAAAAAGTTTCAATCGTCTGCGTACTGCTATAATTTAAGGGGTTTCGGTGTTCCTGGTAGTGGGAAACCCTCTGTTCTGTTGTCTGCTCTGATCACCAAAGTGAGTGCTTTGGCGACAAAAACATACAGCAAAAGAGAGAGGGGGTCGCCTTTTTTAACTCCCCTTTCCGTAGGAAAAGAGGCCAACAGGAAGCCCCAATTCAGAACAGATGTTAAAACCTCTGAATATAAGGTGGTAATAAAGGATAGAAAATTTTCTTCGACTTTATCGAACGCCTTTACTTGATCTATTGACAAAATAAAACTAGGTAGATTTTTAAATAATATATTATTGTTCTACCTAGGATTCCGCAAGTTTGATTTGGTTCTACAATTTCCCCAATACTTTTGCAAGTCTTAGGGCCAGCGCTTTTGTGATTATTTTGTAATCAGCGCCAATTAAGGATATGAGCCTTCAGTTTTTGCATTCAGTAAGATCTCCTTGTTTGGGAATCAGTAGAATTATTGATTTTTTCATAGAGTGGCTGGTATTTTTTTCTACAAAAAGTATTTTATAGGCAAGTTCTTCAAAATCTATATATTTTTCGTAACATAACAACGGAAAAAGGCTGATAAATACTAAGAGTTTTTTTACAGTGCTGGTGAAAATTGTGCAATATGGGGTTGTTCAACTTCAAGAAGATAAAATGGACACAATTTTTTTTAACCAGAAGCAGCTGAATCTACAGAACTTTGTTTAATGTGCGAAATCATTTTATTTAACTATAACCAGAAGCAGCTTTTTTTTTCACCAATTTTCACCAATAAAACTGCAAATTTGTTTTATAGTGGATATGTTTTTTGATTGATTAATTTAGAACAACGTTGAACATGCAACAAAGAGAAAGGCATTTTTAAACTTAATTAACCAGTAGATGGTTTTGTCGGTTGATTGAACCTCTCGAATGAAAAATTCTAGAAAAAAATCTATAGATTAACAAAAAGGAAGTTTTGAAATGAATTTGGAATCAATAATATTTATTTCTTCGTAAATTTATGTAGATTTGCAAATTGCAGTGCATTTATTCAAAGATGTTGTTAAGATTTTACTTGTAAATGGTGTTCAGTTTATTCTGAAATAATATCTTCAATATCTTCAAAATGGATATTTTTATAATCACAAAATTTTAAAAACATTTGTCATTTATTGTAGTGTTTATTCGTGTAAAAATTTGTGCATTTTTTTTTTTAAAAAAAGGCCTTAACAGCTATGAAATTTAAAACATTATAAACTAACTAAATTAAAACTATTAATTTTAACTTATATAGAATAATTATTGCTAGCTTTTTCTTTTCTTCAATAACTTTTTATATGCAATTATAATAGGAAACTATTGACCTTTATTTTTGTCAGAAGTCAGAAAAAATAAATATTAGTTTATTAAAATCCAGAAACCAACACTCTCTTCCCTTGTACGCTTTTGAATAGCCCACTCAGTTGTACTTGCACACTTAATTTATGGATGCTCCCTTACCTAACATTCTTTAAATCTAACTTTGATTTAAAAAATATATTATCAAAAAGAATAATTACTTCATTTTTATATAGTCATAAGAATATTTTTCTCATAACTATGATTAACCTCAACAAAATTTAACTTAATTTTAGATTCAGGGGCATTTTAACAAATTACCCTAACTTCAGGTCAAGTTAGGTTATCCTGCTGCTGGTAATATGTAACACAGTAGAAACTGTTTTATGTCCTGTTGTCTTTTAGGATACACTTTTTTAGGCATAGGCTAGAAGATGCCAACTCTGATTTAACACACCCCCTGCCTTGGGGCTTTTGTTTCAGTAAAGGCTAGAGATGATGTCTTGATAAAAACACTCATCCTGGTACGATGTTAAATGTATACGGCTACTGTCTAGTAGAAGGCCTTCTAGGCAAAAACTTAAGGGATAAACAGGTTTTATTTTTTAACCAGCTTCGCACCCCATCTTTATAAATTAGGCTGGCGTAGATGTATTTATAAAACCTTATTTCCAGTTTAGGATGTTGAATCCTAGATCTTCTTGACTCATTGCATGGTTTTTGCTCGTGTCTTTGTTTTTATGACTAGGCAACTCATTCTATTATCTCCTAATGAGGGTACAGCTTTTATAAATTAGTCTTAAGGTTCTGAAGCCAGTTGGTATTCAGGTTTTCCAAACTCTTTGGAAGCTCTAAGAGCGGCTGTTTCCATCAACAGCTGTAAAATATCAGAGTACTAACAGTGCTATAATGCTTATGGATGGATTTCCTGTTAGTACTTTTGGTGTGCATTTTCGAGGCCACATTTGGAGCCCTTTGTTACGGCTTAGGGTTTATTAACAGTAGTAATACAGTTGCTTGGACAATTAGATAGTGAACTGAGTACTATTTGTGCTTTGAGTCAAGTTCTTTAACCAATTTAAAAAATTACTAAAGCACCAAAAGCTTTAAAATACAAAATAACATCGTCATCATCAAGTTCTCTAAATCTATCATTCACTAATATTCCTGGCCTTCGAAGTAATTTTTTTCTATTTTGACTATTTTGAGCTTGGCTGTCTTATTCTGTGATCTTAGCGTTGATGGTTATCTTCCTTTAACTCGTAAAGACTCCAATAGTCAAATGTTTTGTTTGGACCACTTCACTCTATCGCCTTTCTCTTTGTTCTATATCGCTCTCCTTTATCTCAAGACTGCACTCTTTTCAATGTTATTTCTGATCAAGTTGACGAAGCTCTTTCTGAATGGCTGGATTATATTATCAGTGACTCTGCAGGTGTTAAGATACACAATTTTTGCATTTCTTTAATACAAATAGTCAACTTTCCAACTCGCTTTCCAGAGAATCCAAATCATTTATCTTCAACCAATTATCTCTACTTGTGTCTTGTTTCTGATCCTAGTCAGTGCTCAGTTTCTCTACTCCCTTAAGTGCTTTTAATCATGGTTTGATCTCGCTAAAACAATTATCTCATTCTTCATCATCATCAGAATCCCACTATCATTGTACCTCTTACAACTACCTTAAAGCTGACTGGAACTCTTTCCATGATTTTCTTCGTGATAGCCTTTGGGTAGATATTTTTCGCCTTCCTGCTGAAAAATGTGACTTCTTGGATTCAGGTTGGCATGGAATCTTTTATACCCTCTCAACGATTGCAAGTCAAGCCTCACTCTTTTCCATATTTTCTTTTTATCTACCAATGAAAATAGCCTTTTATTTTGAACAAACTAATTATGTCAATTTCTTTCAATTGTTTTCTCAATTTCAGATCACTATGAAAAAGTCTTGCAAGTTTTCTTTCTAATCTTTTTTTTTTTTCAAATATACATGTAGCATAAAAAAGAACGAACTTTTCCAAACAATGTAAGTAAATGCTATAGTAAATTCTTACTAACTTCACTTAATTCTGGATCATTGCAAACTTGTTTATAAAGAAAATTGAAAATTTAACTTTTCCACGTTGTTCTTATTCCACAATAATTTTTGTCAGGAACTGTTATCTTATATTAAATGGCAGAAACGCGTCTATTTCCAATAAACTTGCACAACCTTTATTTATGCAGCTTTAGCGGTAATATTTTATAAGAATAAAAAAAAAGATTTGTCAGAATTTTAAAAGTATGATTCGATGCAATGTCTTGTCTAACACTCCAAATCACTATTTACCATAAAAGTTTGTCATTTTTTCTAAGATTGTGCAGGTTCGCCGGGTCACCGCACAGTTTTCAAGTTGAAATCAAAAAACAATTGAAACGGTCTGTGTTTTCAGACTATGGATTCTTATGTATTCTTATGACTATGGTCCAATACAATAATTAATGCGTTGGTAATCAAATCAAATCAAATTGAATCAAATATGTTTCAAAACAAGTTATAACATTTCAAGGAAATTTACAATAGTACAAATACTAATATAAAGTAAATACCTGAATATACAACAAAGTAATATAAACGATGATGAAAATAGTAATATTAAAAATAACTGATATCAATAAAACTAATTATGGCAATAATAATAAAAATAATAGTAACAATAATAATAGAAGAAGATTTTCATTAATAAAGACAATAACAGCAGCAACAAAAATTTAGTAAATACTGACAACAACAACAACAAAAATTTAGTAAGACGAACAGAATAGATAGTTGAATTAAAAGAGATTAATAAATAGATATATAAATAATGAATGTCAAAATATTAGTTAAAAACGGCAGATTGAAACCAGAGGAATCAAATATAGATGGATAAAAAAATAATTTCAAAATGTTAAAAATATCAAATTAAAAAATGAAAGATCACGAATTAATAGATATTATAAAGAATTTCAATAATTATTTGCGGAAATATTTCATTTCATTTTTTTAAAAAAATAATTAAAAAGCTTGATTTCGAATTCAGAGATTGAATTAAGAGATTTTAGAACAGGATGTAGTTTGTTCCACGATATACATTGTGCGATAGATATTTAATGGATTTATTTCTATATTTTCCACTATAGATATGATAGTAGATAGTAGGGGAGATGGGGGCGCATTGATCGCCGTAGCAGTGTTTTGAAAATTGCGCAGAACCTGAAAGAGATGTAAAAACTTATTAACTACGAAACACATGTAGAACTATCTGGCTTATGGAATATATAAATATTTTGATAAAAAAAAATGATAAACATGAATAATTTTAACTTTTAAACAACCCTCTCAAAAGATCAATGTACCCCAAACTATGGGGTACTATGATCTCCGACTTGGGGCACATTGATCTTATATGCGTAATATTATCTAAACGTTTAACACTTCTATAACTAAATCTTGTAAATAATTTAGTCAAAGGGTAATATTGTATAACATATAATACATCTAAATTTTTTAATTATTTTTTAAATATAGCAGTTAAACCCACTAGTCTAATTTTTAATTAAAAAATGTATAAATCACAGCAGCTATAAGCTACCCGCTTTATATACGTTTAAAACTTTACAACAACTTGAAATTTATAAGAACTGAAATATAAAGACTGAAATAAGAATACAACTTTTAAGTTTACAAAACTTGTTAAAAGTACAATATTTTGATTAAGAATATTTCATCATTTGTGAAAGTCAAGTTATGAAGCAGCTTTTGGTTTACATTGTTTTTTATTCCTAAGCAAGTAATTCTTAGTTTCTTTCTTATCTTTTGTGGAGACATTTTGTTGATTTTTGGTTTGCTTCAAAATTTTCTTTTCTTTTGACAAACGAATTTCATTTCTGACAGGAGTATCAGTCAAGATCCTTGTTTTTAACTGCCTACTTTTAACTTTTTTTTTTCTGGCAGATGCTTTTGGGTAAGGTTTTAAAACCTCAGGTGAGATTATAGAAGCAACACTTGTTGACACTTTGTTTAAAATACTTGTTTCAATATTTACTATAGTTATTTCAGACTCTATGTGATTAACATGTGCTGGTATCATTTCAGATTCCATGTTGTTGACAGGAGTGATAGTAACTGTATCTGGAGCAGCTCTATCTGTAACTGATGATGGTAAATATTCGTCACCTTTGAAAATTTCAGAATTGAATGGCTCAATGCCAGCTACTCTAAATCCTGTCTGTATATTAGACGGTGAGAAAGCTTTTGTATACGGTTCTCAAACTATTGAAACAATATCATAAATGGTCATTGGTCTTGGGTTTGAAACCATCCAATTATCACATGCAGAATTGTAAAACATTTCAATGGTCCAAAAACAGTTCTATCTAATGGCTGCAATTTATGGCTGCAATGGGGAGGAAAACTTATCATTGTAATTCCGTGTTGAATTGCAAGCTCCAAGCCTTTAACAGAAATATGACTTTCATGACTGTCGAGAAGTAACAAAACTGGAGATTCCTGAGAACAGTTTGAATATTTAACAAAATGTTTAATCCATTCTATGAAAATTTCAGAGTTCATCCAACCAGAAGGATTTGCAAATCCCACACATCCAGGAGGTCCTTCCTTAATCATGTAATCATGAAACTTTACCCTAGGAAAAATAAATAATGGAGGAATGGAATTTCCAATAGCATTAGAGGCACAACATGCAGTTACCAATGTTCCTCGTTCTGCAGATGTGATTCTTCCAACTTGTTTGCTTTCTCTACCAGCTAAAACCTTTACCGGCTTTTGAACGGTTGTTAAACCAGTTTCATCAACATTATATATACAGTTAGGATTATATTTATATCGATTTCTTACCGTTTTAAGATTTTGAAAAAACTCTCTTACAGTTTGTTTGTTAAAAGCTGTTGATCGAGCGAAGCTCGTTGCTTCAGGTGTTCGTAGAGACAACTTTGGTTGTCTTTTCATAAAACCTTGCAACCAATCAATGCCTGCAATTTTATTTTTGATCCATGATGATGGGCATATCTTATTGTTTTTTAAAGCAAATTCATATGCTAATAATCGCGTTGACCTAGTTGAAAGGCCATAGTTCATTTTTGATGCAATTAGTAAATAACTTGATAAACTTTTTTCATCTTCTGCTGTAAAAACTTGTCTATTGTTGTAGTTAGGCTTGAAAGCTTCATTTGGATTAAGCCTCTTTTTACGACAATATCTTTTTAAAGTCATTCTATCTATGTTAAACTGACGTGCTACAACATTCAGTTGTGTTCCTTCTAAAACTTTATTAACAGCTACTTTCATTGTTTCACTTGGTATAGCAACTTTATTTGTTTTTTTAATTCTATTTCTAACCATTTTAAGATCTGTAAAAAAATATATCAATAAAAACATATGTTTTTAATAAATGCTAATATTTAACATAATAATATTATGTTAAATATTTTTTAATTATTATGTTAAATATTATTCTTTTGATATTATAAAATATTATTATTATTATTACTAGCTTATAACATAAGTAGATTTAAAAAATGAAATGCTAAAAGCTATTGTTTGTTTATATATAGTTTTTTTTTTAATTATAAATACAATTCCATTCGTTTAACTGTATTGCTTATAAACAAAAACATGGGGCACTTCGTCTTCTATGGGGCACTTTGATCCTCCGATCAATGGGCCCCGCATAGTCAAAGATCAATGTACCCCAATAGGTATAGGTAACATATTGATAGCAATATCTACTGTATAAATTGCAGCCAAATAAAAATTATATATTATATTATACACCTAACACTTACAAATTTAAAATAAAATTGTTGTTAACCCATACAGACATCTAAATAAAAATATATTTGAATTATAGTACGATTTTAAAAAATCACTTTTTATGACGAAAAACAATATTTTCTTTATTTTTTTTGACGCTGATAACCTTATGAAAAAATATTACGAATAATCAATTAGGGAAGCATAATGGTTAATTAAATTGCAACCTCACTTCTAGTAAGGCAAAAATGAACGAGTAAAAGCCAAAATATCATACTGCCCAGGCGATCAATGCGCCCCCATCTCCCCTACGATAGATGTTTAATAGATTTATTTCCATATTTTCCATATTTATTAATGGAACAAAAAGGATAGTGACAGTTTGTTCTTGTAAAGAAGTTATTGAATGATAGGGGAAAGTTTTTGCGATGATAATTCTTGACAAATTAGCAGTTAAGGAATCAGAGACGTATTTACGGGGGATGAGGGGGGCTAGAGGGGGCTTTGGCCCTAAGCGCCAAGTTTTGATAGGGCGCCAGCTGTCAGAATAATAGAATCTTAGAAAGTCGTTAAATAGTTACTTTACATCATTATCGCGATAAATTTTATATTATTATTATGTCCAAATCATATATTGACTCATAGACCTACTAGATATCCAATTATTTGCTTTTCTGCCTACAAGTATACGGGCGCATTTCTTTTTTTAAACAAGAATAATACCATTGGAAATTCATCTTTATAAAAATTATATATGATTATGGTTGGCAGAAGAAAGTATAATTTAAAAGGCAATCGAAATCCACTTGCAAATTATTCATAACTATGCGCGAAATATTTATGTGAATACGTTGATTTGGTAAAAAAAAAAATCACGTTGCTTAGTATGATCCTTTTTTTAGAGGATACTATCTTTTTTAGAGTATCGTACCTATCTTTTAATATATATGAGCAGTTCATAGATATAACGGCAGATAATTTTATACAACAAGAGGTTGTATAAAATTTTCTGCCATTACAATACAAAAAACTAGATATTTTTCCATCAGTATTAATTTTACTTCTGATATTAGCCATGAAACTTAACTGTATTCATTTTTCGGTATGTTCAAAAGAACGGCTATCAAGTAGAAAGATTTTTAGGGTTTTTACCCAACTCTGGTCATAAATCTGAAGAATTAGCAGATGCTATTTTTTTAGTTTTAGAATTGCATAGATTAGATATTAACAATAGTCGTGGTTATGACAATGCGTCTAACATGTCTGGTAGGTATACAGGACTTCAAGCTCGCATTAAAGAAGTTAATCTTTTAGCTACATTTGTACCATGCTTGGCACAAAATATGGGGTGATATACTAGAAAGATTCAACAAAACTAGTAAACAATTGCAGTCAGTTAAGATTGATTTAGAAACAGTTGTGTGTTTATACAAATCGATAATTCGATATATATTAGATCTGAGTAGTATGCTTGATAAAATAGGGACACAAAACATATCAAAAAATGCGCAAAAGAAAAGGAAAATTAACTGCTAATAAAAAAAGAGAAAGATAAATAAATTTTGAAATTCGAGACACTTCTAGGATTAATACATACTATGCTATTATTGATAAACTACATTTTGAACTAGAAAGAAAAATTGTGCTATAGTAAAGCCAATAAAAAGTTTAACTTTTTGTTTAAAATAATAAAACTCCATCAGAATCATCAACCACCGTCAGAAGTTCACAAAAAAGCAGAAAACTTAAAAAAGTATTTAAAAAAATAATGTTTTGACTTCATTTGCTAATGAGTGTATACAATTCAGAAGTTATTTAACGAATTTAACTAAAAACATAAGACCTAAAACTATAATAGATATTTGTAAAATGGTCAGAACTGATAAACTTCAAGAACTTTATAACTATCTTTAATGCTTTAACTACTATAAGTAGATATAGCATTAAGGATATATCTAGCCTGCCCAACGTCCAATTGTTTAGCCAAGAGATCATTTTCAGCATTAAAGAGGGTGAAGTCTTAATTGAGGTTGGGAATAACTGATGATTGTCTTAGTAGGTTCGCAATTCTGTATATTGAATCTGCACTTACCATAGAATAAACTTTAATGACATTATAAATACATTTGCAAAACAAAACCTACATAGAGAGTTATATATATATATATATATTTAATGTTTCGTGAGTTTAACTTTATATATATGTTTGTACTGAAAATGTTTTTGTTTTTTTAATAATCACTCCATATCAAAGTATACAGCTACTTGTCAAAAGAGGGCGCTTAAAGGATTAGTGCCCCACGCCAAAAATATAAATACGTCTCTGTGAGGAGTACCAAAATTTTTACAAGTTATTATACTAAACATATTATTTTCAAGGCTTTATTTTTGAGATGAGACAACCTGAAAAAATCATTTTGTATTTTTTTCTTTTTAAAAACATAATTGGTTAAAACGGGGATAGTTGACTGAACCGCGATTGTCAGAACACCTCTGATGTATTTTCCTCTGACCTGGATCAGAGGGAGATAATATTTAAATTTTATACGGATTTTCATTCCGTTTTTTTAACATAATTTTTACGAAAATTGTTTTAAAAATAATCAAAATGGCTGAAAATGATATTGGTGACTGGTTCAGATCAATTCCAATTGTAACAAGATGGTGGTTTTCCTCATCAATAGCATTTCCACTTCTCGGAAGATTTGGAATTTTGAAATTATACTATATGATTCTTGATTTTCATTTAGTTGTTTATAAATTTCAAGTGAGTAGTTTGATGTTTTAAAAGGTAATTTTAATAAAAAGTTTATTATAAAACTCATTATAATTTAAAGTAAGCACTTTTTTAAATTTATTTTATCTATTTAAAAAAATTCTCATAAGCAATAGTTTGAAAAATGTTTGAAAAACAAACTTTATGATGTTTGAGAGATCTTGTATGCATGAGTAAATGTATTTTTTAAATTATCTTTTTTTTTATGGAAAACATCCAATACTAATTTATTTATTTATATTTGTGTTTTGAATCATAATTGGTTTCTAAAACATGTTAAAAACATTTTGGCTTTTATATAGATTCTTACCCATGAGATCATGTGGTTCTGTTAGATGAATTTCTTAAGGCCTCTCTTACTTTTCTTTTAAATTTATTGTAAGATAAAGCAACTACTTATATTTTATCCCAGTTTAACGGTATATTCTGGTTCTGTTAAGATTGACTGAGTTAAAAACGGTTTTATAACCAATATTTCTTTATATTTTTCTTATTTCAGGACTTACACCAGGTATCTATAGCAACAAGATGATAGACTTTTTGTTTAAGGTTGAGAGAGATTTTTAAATGAGTAACTTTCCTTGATTGTAGTGGTCCTATAATAAAGTCTTAGGGTGAATTTGATTTTTAAAATTTAAATATTTTTTGATAAACAGAATTTCTGTGTATGTATGTGTGTGTGTGTGTATATATATATATCTATATATATATATATATATATATATATATATATATATATATATCTATATATATATATATATATATATATATATATATATATATATATATATATATATATACATACGTATATATATATATGTATATATATATAAATATATATATATTTATATATATATATATATATATATATATATATATATATATATATAGATCTATAGTTTGTTGTCTTTGGGAAGAGCAGAAGGAAAAAAGTGATTCTTACGCCAACACATACGTCACTTTTAATTACTTTTGACTTTCGTCCAACATTTTCGTGTTGGACAAAAGTAAAAACCATTAATTTAATTACAAATAAATCGTTTTTTAAAAAAACCACAAAAACGCAAATTTAATTGACCAGAATGTTTTTAATATAAACAATGTTTTTATTTTTATTTTTTTTAATAAAATGTTTTTATTTTTAATTTTTTTAATAAAATGTTTTTATTTTTATTTTTTTTACTGTAAATCATGCGCGGAGTGTTGCTACATCGACTATATTATAGCCTGACTCGCAAGGGAGTGCTGCTACATCGACTGACAAATAGCCTGACTCGCAAGGGAGTGCTGCTACATCGACTGATAAATAGCCTGACCCGCAAGGGAGTGCTGCTACATCTACTATCTTTTAGCCTGACCCGCAAGGGAGTGTTGCTACATCGACTGAGGGTTTGGTTGGGGCAGGCAGTCTCTCAATTAATAAAAAAAAATAATTGCGGTCTTGCATTTTAATATTTACTTTTTGTCAACAAAATATGAAAAAAACTTTCGGACAACATCTACGGGTTGTATATATATATATATATATATATATATATATATATATATATATATATATATATATATATATATATATATATATATATATATATATATATATATATTTATATATATATATATATATATATATATATATATATATATATATATATATATATATATATATATATATATATATATATATATATATAAAGAACCCTTAGATGTTGTCCGAAAGTTTTTTCCATATTTTGTTGACAAAAAGTAAAAATTAAAATGCAAGACCGCAATTATTTTTTTTTATTAATGATAGACTGCCTGCCCCAACCAAACCCTCAGTCGATGTAGCAGCACTCCCTTGCGGGTCAGGCTATTTGTCAGTCAATGTAGCAGCACTCCCTTGCGAGTCAGGCTATTTGTCAGTCGATGTAGCAGCACTCCCTTGCAAGTCAGGCTATTTGTCAGTCGATGTAGCAGCACTCCCTTGCGAGTCAGGCTATAAGATAGTCGATGTAGCAACACTCCACGCATGATTTACAGTAAAAAAATAAAAATAAAAACATTTTATTAAAAAAAATAAAAATAAAAACATTTTATTAAAAAAAATAAAAATAAAAACATTGTTTATGTTGTTAAAAACATTCAGAATGTTTTAAAAACATTCAGAATGTTTTTAAAAACATTCTGGTCAATTAAATTTGCATTTTTGTGGTTTTTTTATATAATGATTAATTTGTAATTAAATTAATGGTTTTGACTTTCGTCCAACACGAAAATGTTGGACGAAAGTCAAAAGTAATTAAAAGTGTCGTATGTGTTGGCGTAAGAATCACTTTTTTCCTTCCGCTCTTCATAAAGACAACAAACTATAGATCTATATATATATATATATATATATATATATATATATAATATATATATATATATATATATATATATATATATATATATATATATATATATATATATATATATATATATATATATATATATATATTAGAAACACTTATCTAATGTTTTCTTTCTTCTACACAGTGATTCTCCATCAGTAGATTCATCAGGAAGAACCTACTGATGGAGAATCACCATGTAGAAGAAAGAAAAAATTAGACAAGTGTTTTTACTAATTTATTATTGCTCTGTTCTTTAAGGACATTGAGCTATCTCTTTGTAGAATACACTAACATAATTTATATATATATATATATATATATATATATATATATATATATATATATATATATATATATATATATATATATATATATATATATATATATATATATACAAACACACTCATGTATTAAGTTGTTTTAACTATTGGGTTACCATTAAAATAACTTTTTTTTTAAATGTCTGCTCTCACCCTCTAAATGCGTTCTATATAATCAACTGGAATTAAAAAAATTTTTAGGGGTAGCTCAAGATCCTTAATCCCAGGTCCCAATAATTATTAATAAAAAGATTTTCTAAAATATTTCATGTTGGGTCTCAAAAATTAAGCAAATTTATTTAAAATTTCAAAAATAGTAATTATTTTAGAAAAAAACATCAAAAATTATATACAAGTTCTATACTAGAAACTATATATCAGCTTTTGTTTAACACACTTAAAACTTAATCATAATTTAGTCTCATAATTAGGCAATACTTTAAAACAGTGTTTTGCCACAATCACAGGTTTTTTTTTGTTAGTTTTGCTATTTAAAAAGTTTGTAATTCAACAGTAAACATAAAAAATTGTTGTAATATTTTGTAAGAATGAAGGTAATTTGTAGTTCATTAAAGGGACAAGATTTGAATCTTTTTTATCTATTGTTATTAGGAATAAAAATAATACACACTTTATATCTTAATTGATATTCTTGTATTGGTTGTTTTTTTTTGTTGTGATTTGTTGTGGGAAAAAATGTCTCCTCAGGCTTTTTTAAGCCTTTTTTTTTCGAAGATGTTTATTTTTTTTAATTATTTTTTTTAAAATTATAAAAGATATTACTCTGCTGCTGAAGTTGCAAATATTATTTTAGAGGATATACCTATTGAAAATAGCAATGATCTAGAATCATCAGTTACAGAGAATAATGATTTTGTTTTGGTAGAACAACTTCAATAATATTATTAATAACGTAGTATTACCAGATAGTTCTAGTAATTCATATGATTTTGTGTCTAACATAGAAGATTTTATTGCGGATCATGACAGGAAGTAGAGGAATAAATAAAAAAAGATGTTTGATTAGTGTATATGATAGAATATGAATAACTAGCAATTGTAGAATAAGTTGATATGCGCTACTCTATATATAATAACATTTTTCAAGGTAATAATAATTTTAAATGCCTTTTTTTTATGTATAAATCCTGTAAATATTCATTTTGCTGCATTTAAAAACCCAGTTGACTATTTTTTGACTAATACTCTGATGATAGAATTATGGAATATTTAAATAAAAACTGAGTTTATGTTTAGAGACTTTTTTATGGATTTATCTCTTTATTTATTTTTTGAATAAATCTTTATACCATATTTCAAAGGAGTAAAGATGCCCTCGTTATCAAGTATAATATATATATATATATATATATATATATATATATATATATATATATATATATATATATATATATATATATATATATTATATATATATATATATATATATATATATATATATATATATAAAATCATTAAAAACAGAAAACAAAATAAAGCAAAAAAAAATTATGGAATCTATCAACCAGAATAACTTGTATATTTATTAATTACAAAAAAAAGTCCAGTTTCTAAAAAAGATGGAATCAATATGATAATGGGGTATCTCAAGCTTACTTCCTGGAGAAACTACCGGAGTAATGACAACAACTTGACAGTGTCATTTGTTTCTGATATCATATATTACATAAAAGGTTTATTCAACTACTTTCTAGTGTACATTTAAACAACAATAATGCAATACCAGCTGACAATACTAATAGATTATTAGGTTTATTAACATAAATGACAGTACTGTTGAATTATTAACGTTATCACGTTATCTTACTATTGATGGGAGAATGATACTTTTTAAGGGTTGGAGCTCTTTAAAATAAAAAAACTCTAATAAACCAATTAAAAGGGGCTGTAAACTAGAGATGTGCTATGTTTGGAGCATCTCTAGTTTACACACAACTTGTCCCAGTTTTCCATGTGCCAGGCAGGCACCCAGCTCTATATATTCTGAGTACTCAGAAAAACCAGCAGAATAATCCTAGCCAGATACCCAGCACTTTTATAATCTGGGTACCCAGGAAAAGCTGCTAAGTACCTGCAGGGTACTCAGTCTGAGCTGGGTACTCATTGTGTCTTTATTCTGGTACCCAATATATATATGTGCTAGCTTGAGTTATACTGACAGTTTTTCTGAATACTTGGAATATATAGATGCAGCAGATCAGATGCAGAAAATGCTGGAATTCTGGGCCCAACCTGGATACCAGGCACATCTCTAATAAAAGTTTTAATCAAGGGTTAATATTGATGAATATCTGTTTAAATTGATTAATTTATTTATCATATGACTAAGTCTTAAAAAGGACAGTATAAGTTTAGATTACCAACTACATAACGTCAGTTACTTTAATGGAGTATTTTTTTTCACATGTTATGTGCTGTGTAACTTTGCATAACAATAGAAAGTACCTGCTTAATAATCTTTGTAAAGAAGGGATACTTTGGCTTCAGAGTTTCTAAAGATAACATTGGTTTTTAAATAGATTGATAATAGGCTATTGAATATGACATCTAAATTTATTTGCACTGGGTGTTGATAAAGCTGATATGCTTTGTTCTCTTTACAGTACCTCCAGGAAATCTTTAAAGTGGTGGCACCACATTCTTTTTGGCCTGATTGATAAGACTGTTTCCAATGTTAATTTGTCTACTAGAAATTAAAAGATAATGATAACAGTTTGGTTAATTTTTGAAGTTGACACAATCAATGGTAACAATAGGTAAACCACCAAAATGTCGGAAACCATTTTTATCAAATCAATCAAGCCAATTGTCTGTTAATAAAAGACAAAACCCAATATTTCTTTTTCATTATCAATTCGGAAGAAAAATCTTGGCATCCAGTGACCAGAGCATACTTCTAGTCCAATATAGAGTTACTTCAATTTAGCCTGTTGAAAAATTTATGCCTTTTATTTTCTTGTCAAGACATGTATCATTCATTGTAGCTTTCATGGCAATGGAAACAAGTCAAGGGCAAGTTTGTGATTTAATACTTAAAGCACCTATAACATAAATATTCTTAACAAAATTTTTAAATTGCAAATGGTTGTTATACTTTAAGCCTTAAAGGCTTATGGGAGCTATAAGCCTTAAAGGCTTATGGGAGTAACCAAGTGATCCTGCCAAAAGTATATGTTAAAACATCCATCTTCTCTTCATGTCTAAATTATATATGATGAATTCCATCGTGACGGAATCACCGATTTGAGCTTATTTTCCACATTTATGTTATAAAAATATAAAAACTATAATGTGCATATTGTTATTCTATATGATATATGTGTTTGTCACACATTGGCCTGAAATACTTCTTATACCAAAAAACTATAAATACATAATAAGCATATAATATACCAATTTATGGACATAAATTGGTGATTCGGTCACGCATATTATTATATTAATATTATATGATTATTATGTATTTATAGTTATTTGGTATTAGAAGTATTTCAGGCCAATGTGTGACAAACACATATATCATATAGAATAACAGTATGCACATTACAGTTTTTTTATTTTTATAACATAAATGTGGAAAATAAGCTCAAATCAGTGATTCCGTCACGATGGAATTCATCATATACTTATAAACAACTGATTTTTAAAAAGTGTAAGCTTTTTTTACTTGCACTTTATGGTTGAGAACCACATTAGCAGTTTGTAAATATCATGAGTTCGAATATTATGTTTTGCAGATGCTTTCCAATAATTTTTTAAAAAACAATGCATAAAATATTTTTAATTAAGTTTATTTTCTATTTATTATTGAGAAGCGGCTGCGGAACATGATATGTTATGCTTGTTAACAAGGAGAAAGAATAATTTTATAATTGACTTGTGCATAAAATTTAAAACAAAAACATTTCAAAGTAAAAAAAAGTCTGTATTAAATAAAAAAATGTATTTTTTATTTTTTAATACAGAATCTCGGTTTAAAGTGAGGGTTTGCACCTCCTGGGTTTCTAGAACCCTAAAAAATTGAGTTTCTAAAAAAGTGTTATATATTGTCGAAAAAAAAGAGTTTTGGAACCCATGGGTTCCAGAACCTCACAAAATAGGGGTTCTGAGAAAAGGTTTTCAGAACCCTTCTATTCAAAAATGGTTTAAGAACTCTTTTTGGGTTTTGGTTTCTAGAACTCCTCAATTTCAAGGCACTAAGGGGTTCAGGTTCATAACCCTTTTAGAATTCTAATCCCTGTAAAATCGTAATTTTACAGGGATTAGAACTAAAATTTTTCTTTAATTTATTAAAGAAAAATTTTTTTTCTTATGATCTGCCAATTCATTAAGTAAAACATAAGTCTCTCCGTCAAAGATTAAATAATATGCAAATAAAAACAAGCAAAAAAAAAACTTTTTTCAATTTTAAAAAAGGAAGTGTTTTTGTTTAAGTAAATTCTTTTCACAAATGTATTTAAATTTTTTATTTTTTTCATTAGCGTTCAATAGCGTGTAAGGCTCATTTGACATTTATTTATGAACATAAATTGTATTTATAAATATCTTGTTGGTACAAATAAAAATTCTATTACATGGACATTATTTGTTTGCGTGTACAAATAATGACTTCTAAAAAATAAATAAACAAGTTGTGATAAATAAACAAAGATTATGTAAGATTTTTTAGAAGATTAAGTATAAGATTTTTTGATAAATGAATTATAAGGAAATATAATCTTTATCAAATACCAAATTTAGATTTCATTAGTAATTGTTATTATATTAGTTTAAATGATTTTAAAAGCAGTTTAAAATTAAATTTAATTTCTAAACGGTACTTTAAAATACGCTAAAGGCACTATTTAAATTTTAACAATGTAAATATCAAACCTGTGTTACATTTATTTCCAAGTTACACTTATTAGCTTTGAGTGTTTTCGTTACACAATAAATGACCCTAACTTAAATTTTGTATATGAAAATTTGTCTCTAAAAAAAACTATTGATTTTAGCTTATTGGTTTAAATTTAATCTGATGTCAGACCCATGACTTATTCAAATTGGTTTATTAATATTTTCAGTTAAATTAAGTTGTTAAAAAATGAAAAAGAAATTTAAATTTTTAATTTTTATTTTTTCTATATTTATTTTGTTTGATCACAATTTTTTTTCTTTTAGATCTGGAGGTTGTTTACATCTTTTGTTTATTTGCCTTTGAGTCCACAAAATGGTTTTCATTACCTAATAAATCTATATTTTTTATACAATTATTCTACTAGACTAGAAACAGGTATTTGTAATGAATGTAGTATCATATGTATGTGTGTGGATGTGATTATTATCTAAAAGATATTGTTTTTGTTAATAAGTTAATTAGTTTTTAAAAAATAGGGTAGGATAGTGTACTTTGTTTTATATTTAAACTTATAACATACAAACAAAAAAACATAAACTGTTCAACTTTTCTTTTTTTTTTTTTTTTTTTTTTGGGGGGGGGGGGGGGGGTGATTTTGGATTGGAGCCAAGATCAGGTTTGATAAAACAGGTTCTATTTTGTGTCTTAAAAGAGGACTCCACTTCTATTCTGTATTTTAAAACAATTTGCTCTATCAGCTTTAGTTAAAATAGAGCATCAAATTACCTTTTTGCTGTCAAAAAGGGTTTGTGTGTGAGGATATGTAGAAAATTTCTTACAAAAATTCAAGTTTCCGATAGTTGTTCTTTCATTTCAAGCAAAAGCTCATCAGACTTCTCAATTTCCTATTTGTACATCTCGATCATTGTTTTATTACTGTTGTTAGTTCATGTTTCAAATGTATTGCTATTTTTTAAAAACATGCGCACCATTGACTGTTTTTTATATTGTTTACAATATATATTCTAGATATTTTGAAAAATCTTTTTAATAGTTTATTATTTATTAGTGATGAACAAAAATACACTTATCAGTTACCATTAAATATATATATTCAACTATAAATATATATATCAGTATATATTCATAGTTATATAGATTAAGAAGTGTAAGACTATTATTCTAAAAAAAATTAACTAAAAAAGTTTTAGGATTTAAACTTAAAAATTCCCGGGCAGAGGGGGGAGGGTAATTTTCACCAAACCCCTGCCCCCTCTACTTTCCTAGATAGACTGGATGCACTGAATAAAAAAAAAAAAGATAATTTCCTTCCCTTACTAGGTACTCAGGATCTGCCCTTGGATGTATGTCATACTTAATAATTTTAGCTATTGTTAATTTTTATAAATCTTTATGTGCATAAAAAAACAAACACAAGTTTATTTTTAAATTTTTTCAAAATTTAAGCATAAAAGCATTGTTGTAAAAAAAAGAAACATACAGTGCTTTCACAAAAAAAAAGGAATATACAGTAGGGTGTGTTGATTTTCAATTTTTTTTTGAAATTTGATGATGGCTAGTATTTTTTTTTTTTTGTAAATCAGTATGCAAAACATGAAAATATATTTTATTTGGAAAAAAAATCTTTTAAGCTACTTTTTTTCACTCTTAAACTTTATTGGACTAGTTTTTATTCTTGAAACTGAAGTTTGCCGTAATCTCCGAAAAAGATCGCATTTATTTACCTAACCATGAAGTAACCTAAGATTTAACTTTGTTTGCAAAATCCTGCATTTCAAAATTTAGTTTAACAAACAACATGTAAACAACAATTTTGTTTTAAATACACACTCTCCTTTTCGCAATGTTTGTATTATTTTTAGATTATGTAGGAATGATGAACTGTGTGTCTTACATTTTATTTATAAAGCATTATAAATTGTAGATTTTTTGTTTGTTATTAAATTTTAATACCTTTCAAAAACTTGTGTGTGTGTGTGTGTGTGTGTGTGTGTGTGTGTGTGTGTGTGTGTGTGTGTGTGTGTGTGTGTGTGTGTGTGTGTGTGTGTGTGTGCGTGTGTGAAAATATATATATATATATATAAACTTTTATTTCTAAAAATTGTTTATGTACATATTTATTTATATAATAAAAGTTTATATAAATAAAATTAATTTATTTTACAGAGAGATAGCTCAATGTTTTTAAAAAGTATTACTGTATTAGTAAAACGCCTCCATCTTATTTTTTTATTTGTAGAGAAAGTAAAGTATTTTTAAAGCATAAATTTTTTGAATCTTTTAATATATATATATATATACATATATATATATATATATATATATATATATATATATATATATATATATATATATATATATATATATTATTTTAAAACATCAAGAAATACAGTTTCTCTCAATACAAATAATATTATTATATACTTATATAATAATATTATTTGTATTGAGAGAAACTGTATTTCTTGATGTTTTAAAATAATATATAATATACTCTCATACAAGATGTCATCTTTCAAATATATATATATATATATATATATATATATATATATATATATATATATATATATATATATATATATATATATATATATATAAATATATATATGTCATATACCACCAAAACCAGAAATAAATCAGCTTGTCAACTTAGTAATTTGATTGGAAAGAGTTCAGAGTTTCTTCCATCAGAACTCCCAACTTCCAGAGATATTCTCAAGTATGGCCTATATTTAAGGGAGATTAGTGAAAAAAAATTACAGAAACTATACTGTAGATCCGCTTGTAAAAGATATTATCCCAGGAATTTTGTTACAGTGGAAAAAAGCTAATTCTCAATTTATAAATCCAGTTTTTAATTCTGAAAGAAGACTCAAATGTAAAGTAAAAGATTTGTGGTTATTGGCTGGTAAAGTTAGTAATGGCAATGTAGCCTCACCAATTAGAAATAGATTTATGGAAAAACTTGATAAACTTTTTGATTTGTTTACATGCAATTGTAAAATACTTTTTTGCTTAGAGAATAATTGTGAAGAAAACTGTGACAGAAAAGCTCACATTGTATGTACTTGTAAAAGAGAAAAAAAAATTCAATGGGTTAAAAAAAAACTTAATAAAAAACTTGTATGGATTGTATGTGATCTGCACACTGGGGAACTAGGGTTAAGAAGTCTTATTAAGTTTCTTGATGGTCCTACTAAAGCCAGCAATCATTGGTCAGGACCGCTGGGTAAAATGTTGAATGATGCTACCAACCTTGAAATTAACCCAGAATTTTTAAAAGTGTGTGAAAACTCTCCACTTATCTACGTTAGTCCTGACATTATCAAAGATCTAAGCACTGATCAGAGCTATGCGTACCAAATTGTGGCATCTATTAAAACCAGAGTTCTGATTAAGAGACTTGCATTACTAGAAATCGGTCCTGTTTGTCATAGTAGATGGCTAACTACTGCTTTAAGGTTTTGCAGAATCTGGGTATCTAAACATGGGTTAACAGGTGACCTTTTAAATAGGTTGAAAATGATTGTTGAGTACATAGTAGGTGTCTATATTCCCAACTGGTTTAGCATTAAAGTAAATTGGTGCTGGGTGGAAGGACCAATAAACTTACTTAAACATATTCAATTACTAAAAAATCAAACTCAGGAGGTAATTGACATTGTTTTACCCACTGTCAAACAATCAGCATGGTATGCTCAACCCGAATCAGTTTTGCAAAGTATGCTCTGTAGTCAAATTGAAGATGAGCGAAAAGAAGCAGTTGATAAAATAGTTAAAATAAGAGGAGCAGGGAATGAGGCACTTCAATTTGGAGATGCCATGATTATGGAAGCAACCTGTTTGTCTGAACTTATAGACTGGAATGATATTACTGAACCACCTCTAACATGTCATTTATCAACTGAAGCAGTTAAAGAATTTATCAACACTCCAATGAAAGTAACATTGTGGCCTTCCCATACACAATCTGTTGAAAGATGTGTAAAAATGACATCTGAAAGTGCTTGCCATGTCTTTGGTCAGGCCAGAAGAAATACTTACATTCAAGGTCAAATTGCTAGCAGAGAATTAATGTCCAATAATTCTAGTAAGAAAGACATGGTAAACCTCATTAAAAAAAATTAGTTGCAAACTATTATTTAATCATCTTTAGTTAGATAACTATTTTTATTGGACTTGTTTTTTTATGAAGTAAATATAAACATATGAGTGTATAAAAAATTTGATGTACTAATTTTTACTTTAAAATCTAAACTCTTTCTAATTAAGATGATGAGCTGATATACATTTAGTTTTTGGTATTACAAATGTGTATAATACATATATATATATATATATATATATATATATATATATATATATAGAGAGAGAGAGAGAGAGAGAGAGAGAGAGAGAGAGAGAGAGAGAGAGAGAGAGAGAGAGAGAGAGAGAGAGAGAGAGAGAGAGAGAGAGAGAGAGATGCAAAAAAAACGTGTTTTTTTGGGGAGTTTTTGGAGTTTTTTTGGTTTTTACAGATCCTTTTAGTGTTTTTTTTTTACTTACTTTTAACTTTTTTTAAATGTTTCCAACTTATCTAAAATGTTTCTATTTAGTTTTGTTTGAGTATTTTAGATTCTATATTAGATTATATTAAAATTAATTTATTAAAGCGTAAACAGAGTTCACAAAAGAGTTAAATTAATGATTTTTTTATTGCTAAAATGGTTAATAAACTATTTGTTCTTTTCAAAATTTGAATTCAAAAACTGATAAGAAACAATTCTATTTTAAGTTTTTTTAATCTAAAATTAAGAATTGGTTATTGTGTTGCACAGATATCCATTGCTTCAAGTTTGAAATTTTGCGATACAAACACTAATTTTGCTGCTCTTTCATTTGTTAATCTGTTTCTTTTGGCACTGTGAATATTTGCATAACTGCTAAAACTTCTTTCGCAAGCAGCACTTGTAGCAGAAAGCTGAAGAAATGAGATTGGGACATGACTGTGTCATCATTTAAAAATTTGATTTTGACTTTAACTGGACATTTTCTACATTTCTTAATATGCAAGGCCATTCGTATTTCACTTTTCGACATAACATCATTGCAAAAAGAACATTGAACTCTTTCTGCTTTGATCACCTGGCTTGCTGGCTTAAATAAAATGACACAGATCTTTTCTTTCTACCCCCAGTGAGCCCACAGACTACTCTATTATTACTACTCATTAGTATGTTCTAATCAAACAACTAAATGATGTGGCTATTTTGATTAGAAAACTGTTTAATTAATGCTTACAATTCCTTATAATGGCTATAAAATAATTTCATAATTCAGTAATATTATTAAAAAACTACTAATAATAATTGTATCACTGAAAATTTACTTTACTAAAAATTATGATAAACTGGTACATTAAGTATTTTCAAAACAACAATATATCATCATTAATAATCTTATGTTTCAAAACAATTAACATAAAGGTATAAAATTAAAAAATAAAAATACTACAACACACTTATGCAATATTATTTATAACATGATTGAAAATACTATTTCTGCTTTCTGAAATTAAATGTTGACAAATTTAATTTATTTGCAATTGCAGAAATAAAACTAAAAAACAAAAAGCATAAAATAAAATAGCAAAATTTAAAAAAAAATTAAAACTATGCAAAACTTATACAATACATATAAATTCTGCATTGCAGTGTTACTTCATTTATAAATTAAAAACTATTTATAAATTATAAAGTTCTCATTCATTCTACAAATTACAATAATTAGTTTTCATTCATTCTTTTGAAAAATTTGTTTTTAACGTTAAGGAAAAATAGTTTTGAACTCAAAAAACATATCTACATAAAAAAAAAAAAAGACCCTTTACTTATGATGTCTTTGTATTTTATAAAAAAAATGTTTCTTTAAATAATTTTTTTAATTTTATTTTAGCTTAATATAAGTAAGTTATTGAAGAAAAATTATTAAAGTTATTTGATGAACATTTGAAGAACTTGTAAAACAAGACAGATAAATGGTATGTTAAATAGGAGAATGACAAAGTCTTTTAATAAATATCTCCTAAAAACACACTGTTGAGGTGATATTTATTTAAATGTTAAAGTTCAAGGTGTTAAAGTAGTTAGTTAAAAAAATTCACAAAAAAAAAGGGGGGGGGGGATCTGCTACTTAAAGAACTTTAGGCAATTCTAATAAAATCATATGTTAAATAAAAGAATGAAAACTCTCCTTTAATAAATAACACCTAAAAACAAATTTTTAAAATTATTTCAGTGTTTAAAATAAGAAAAAGAGTAATTAAAAAAAAAACACCAAAAAAACCAAAAAACGAAGCAGTTTATTTTTTTGGCAAAAAAAACGGGTTTTTTTTGCAAAAAAACAAGAACCAAAAAAACGACTCACATCTCTAATCATAAGTAATTTTATGCAACATTTTATGGGAAATTGTCAAACTAACATATAACATAGAACGGAATCTCAAATAAAAAGTTTGTGTGCCAATTTTTTTACTTTTCTTTTGTGGTATGTTTTTTGTATTTCTTTGAAAAAAGTAAATTATTAAAAAAAGTAACTATATATGAACTTGTTAGTTGTAGAGAAATAATTGTCCGGTTGTTCAAAAAAAAAGTCTTTAGGAAATATGGATGAGATTTTACAATGTTTTAAAAAAGAAAATGTAATCAATTTTTTACTGTGTCTATTTTTTTTGAAAGCACTGTATAAATTTTTTGTCCTGTATTTATACAATGCACTGTATATATTTTGTGTCCCGTGTTTATAAATTAAAAAAAAAAAATTCTACTTTTTTTCTTGTTGATTTCAGTGGATAAAAAAAATATTACTTACATTAAAACAAATATATATGTATACATAAAACAATATTTAAAATGAATAAGTATAATATGATACAGAGTGTAAGACAACGGAAAAATAATGCTTTTGTGCAAACATAATTTATGTAGTGGTGGTAATAAACTTCTCCTCAATGGTTGTTATAAAATTCTACTAAAAAAAGATAGAGATAATTTTTTTTTTGTCCTATATATATGCATATGAATTTAAAAAAAAAAAATTTTTCTGAATAACTCTGTTTTTTTCTGTTGATCTGTTTTAAAAATAAACCTTAAACACTTTATAAGTAGTTGCAAATGGTCAATAGCTGTGAAGGCTTGTCAAAAAATTTTTATGGGTTTGTCAATAATGTTCATTTATTGCAGTAATGTCAGTTATGTCTATAATTTTAATGTTGCAATAATTGTAATAGGATTGCATTTGTAATGTTGTTGTTTTAAGTCTTATGCTTTTTTTATATAAAAAATGGATTATGCTTTTGATTTAGGGCTATATGATGGAAAACCAGCAGATTACCTTTTCATGTTGGTTTTTAATAGCATTGCTTTAATTGTATCTTTTCAATAAAAATGATGATTATAATATAAATTAAATATGCAGGTATATACTATATGTATATATAAAATAATTCATAAATATATATATAATAAATAAATATAAGTATATACTATAAGGGTTGTCCACAAATTACGTCACACAATTTTTGACCATTTAAGACAATTTCCATATGAGTCGTCACCAAAGCACTAACGCCTCCGCCCCTCCCCCTTCCTCTAAACCATAATTTATGAATGAGCCCTAATAGTTTAATAGATTAAATTATAATCTAATAAATTGTTTATAAATTTAAATTTTAAAGAAAAATATTATTTTAATTTATATAAAATATATATTTTTACGTATATATTAGAGATGTCATGAATAGTGATTTTGCCTATTACCAAATACTTGGCTGGGCACTCAGCTGAAGCACCAAATATTCGGTTGCCAAATATTCGTGACACTTAGTTATTTTGCTAATATACTTAGTTTTTATACATCAAATTTTAACTATAGTTATGTATAAATGTTTTAACTATAGTTATGTATAAAAGCTGTTCAAAAAAATTACAAAAATAACCAGCACATGTATATCTCGTATTTCTGAGGTGATTTCAGAGTTTGCTATAGATATAGTAAAAACACCTCCAAATTTAAAAAAAAATATTTTCACAAAAATCTGAACTTAAAGCATGATTTTTAATGAATGAACTTTAATGGGAATGTTAGTTATACGGTTATCTTTTTTTACTGGAAGGCTGAATAAGTGCGAACTGGTAAATGCAGTTGAAAAACTGGCATAAGTACGAATTTAACATAAATCCAAATAAGCATATGTGCGCTGAAATAAGCAAAGATTGGCATTAGTGCAAACTAGCATAAGTGTGAATTGCCATAATTGCAAAGCAGTTGCAAAGATTGGCATAAGTATGAATTCTATGCCAATATTTTTAAATTCTTTTGGTTCACTTGTGCCAGTGTTTGCAAATTTTCTGGTGCACAGAGCCAGTTCACACATGGTAATTTATGCTTCACACGTATTCTTTTGGCGCTTATGCCAATTTGCGCTAATGCCAGTTTTTACAACTGCTTAACACTTATTACAGTTTGCACTTATGCCAACGTTTTCAAATTCTTTTGGCCAGTTATGGCAGTTCACACTTATGCCAGTTTTTGCAACTGCTTTGCACTTATGCCAGTATGCACTTATGTAAGTTAGCACTTATGCCAGTTCCTACTTATGTTGTTCGCACTTATTCCAGTTCGCACTTATGAAATTCGCACTTATTCATTTATTAAAGCATATTCCAAAACAAATTTTAATGGATTAGTTAAAACACAGCAAACAAAATAAAAACAAAAATTTTTATGCTCTAAGAAAGATTAATTCAGTAAAAGGTTAATCATTCTCAGTTATAGGCTGCTTGATAAGAATTAACCGATGTCTAGTAGCACTGGTGATAATTTATCTCCATTTCGTAAGAAAAAGAAATATAAATAATAGCGATCAAACCAATTTCTACAAAATTATGCGCACATATAAAGATATGGAATAGAAAAGTCAAATCGCAGATGAAATTAGTTTTTACATGAAACTGTTCGCTTAAATTATATAACAAATCCTTACAAGTTGTAGTCAGCAAACACAAAACATCATTCTAATAAAACTTGCTAAATTTTTCTTATTATTTGCAGGTGCAGTGCTTTTTTTTTTCTTTCAATCTTGTATTTGGTATTTGGCCAAATAGTTTGCAATATTTGGCCAAATACCAAATAGTAAAATAAAGTAGCAGATTGTTGAATAATCACCGAATATTTGTGACATCTCTAATATATATATATATATATGTATGTATGTATGTATATATATATATATATATATATATATATATATATATATATATATATATATATATATATATATATATATATATATATTGTGTTTGCAAATGAGAAAAATACAAAAATATCTTATTCAAAATACTTCTGTTGTCTATTGTAAGATTTTAAAGGCTAGACAATTTTTATTGTTTTAGTTTTTTTAATTTGATCAATTTACAAAAGAGAGCTATTTGACTTGGTTTGAATTGACATCGTATGCTTTCTGGAATTATATGTAAATTCAATTTTTTCAGGTAAAATCAGATGATTTAAGTTCGTATCATTTAAATTCATTAACACATACCAATATAAATATTGTGTAAAATTAATAATATAATAATATAAAGTATATACAATTTCTATAAATAGTATTTTTTATAATTTTAAAACGATTTTTGTTTATTTGCCTTTTTTTTTCTTAATAATATAAGCTTCTTGGATTTGCTTTGAATTTAATGGTAGGTTCTTAAGTTTAGTTGTTTTTATTTATTATGGTATTAAATAGTTTTTATTTAGTTTTTTATTTTAATATTATTTTTAGTTCTTTAAGTTTTTTCTTTAGAACAATTCGTGTCCACACAATTTATTTGTAATAGATTAGAAATATGTCTGTAATTAACTCAGTAGCTATGTTATTTTTTGAACAGAACATTTTGTACCAATGACCAGCTTACCCAATACTAACAAAGCCAATAAAGAGCCTATACCTAATGAGTCAATTTTATAATATAAGCCTACCTAAGTAAGCTTATATGCAAATGAAGTTTTGAAAATAGCTTCTAGTTTGGCCTACTAGTCTAATTTATTGAAAGACCTATGGTCTACCATACACTCCTTTTTTGTTTTAGAAATGATATTATAGTACTTTATTACAAGTTTGCTTACTAAATTGATCAACCAATTATTAGGTTTGATCAAAATAGAAAAATCTTAAATATTTTACTATTTGTATTTATCTTCAAGCTTCAAAAAGTAAAATTTTGTTAAGTTAAAAGAGGATTTCTATTTCTAGCTGTTACATATTAAATCAGGGTTAATAATTTTTATAATATTGTTGATATATTGATAATAAATGTCGCTGTAATTTTTTTATAGTTAATAGTAATTGTTCTTTTGTAGTCTGAAGAAGTTTTGGTCTGGGACTTTTTGAATTAAATTTTTTAATTTTTATTTTTACAAGGTTTAGTAGAATTTTTTTGTTGCTTTTTTTTGCTTTTATTGTTTAAATATATGGTCATTATAGATAATTAGGCAGACTTGTAATAAGAATGACTAAAGCAATCTTTATTGCTGCTGGTTGGTGGCTGTTGGGTTTATAAAAATCTATCATTAATCTATTTCAAAATATTCTTTTATTGATAAGTGTTATAAAGTAGGGTTTTTAGTTTCATTTCTGATCAAATTGATTCATATTCTTTATTCATCAGCCAATATTCTTGTAAAACTACAAAGCAAAAGTCATGACAAACAAAGCAATTACAAAGCAAAAGTTATGACAAACAAAGCAACTACAAAGCAAAACAAGGCTTTTGCGTAGAGGAACAAGTAGAGCATTTCACTATCAGGGACTGGTGCGGATCAAACTCGTAATTTTTTGAACTCTACCACTACTGTCACTTCTTAGGCAGACAGTTAACTTTATGACTTGTTTTCCTGACAACCCTCAACCCTCAGGCTATAACCTGACCGAAACTTTATTTTGTACTAATATACCTATATATTGTATATAAATGTATATATAGACCTATCATTGTACTTTTTAAGACTGCCTTAACGCTAGCAAGGTCTTTGAGTCTTTTATCAACAAATTTCTAACATCCCATTTTGGGTCTATTAACTTACTCTCTGACAACCAAAATGGTTCTCATTTTTCTTGCTCTACTGCTAACTTGCTAACTGCTGTGACTGAAAGGTTCTATTATGTATTAGATGGAGGCGGCGAGGCAACAACTATTGCTCTTAATATATCTAAAGCTTTTAATAAGTTTTAGCATGCTGGTCTTCTCCATAAACTTACTTCATATGGTGTATCTGTAAAAAAAAATTGAGATTATCGAATCATTTCTTTTTAATCGCTTTATTTAAATCATCAATGAAGGCCATCACTGTTCTTCATTTTTAGTAACTTCTGGGCTATCTAAAGGTACTATCCTTAGTCCTGTATTGACCCTTATATACATTTATGATCTTCCTGACATTCTTACAACGAAAGTGGCTCTATTTGCTGACAACTCAACTTTATACTGCTCTCTTGACAAAGTTTTTCATTTTTGATTGCTTAGAACAGGCAGCCAATCTTGAATCTGATCTCACTTCTGTTACAGCTTGGGGCTTGCAGTGGCTCCTGAATTTTAACTCCAACAAAGTTCAGTTATTGTAAACAACTATTGCAATACTGTCAATAGTCCTATATTAATAAATGGCAATCCTCATACTGAGTTCTCTTCTTTACATCTTCTTAGATTATCGTTCACTACTGACCCTTTCTTGGAAACCATTTATTTCTTGGAAACCATTTATTTCTTGGAAACCATTTATGCAATTGATTGCAAAGTTAGCATTTGCTAAGGTTGTTTACTTTGCAATTAATTGTATAAATTACTCCGACAAAACTCTCTTCCATTGTCATATTTTCCTGACTCATACGACCTCCAACCTTTCAAGTCTTCAATAAACTGCTTTAAGTTTATTCTTTGTTTTTGTGTAACTTCTAACTTAATAGTGGTTGCTTGCAGCCTTGTTGGGAATTAAAAATTTTAAAAAAAAAAAAAAAAAAAGCTTCGACATTCTTTTTTTAAAAAAATTTGTGATGGTCCTTGGGCAAATATCTTTTGTCTCCTTGCTAAATATTGTGCATCTTCATAATGTCCTGGGCTCAGGTAGACAAAAGCTTTTATTTCTTCTTGTTGGTTTTAAGTCAAATCTCACTCTTCGTAGTTTTCTGCTTTTTTTTTTTTTTTCAGTTGCAATTTTGAATCATAAGAATTTTTTAAATAATTTTCTCACTTATGAAGAAACGTGAATAACTCTCTTGTAAAGAAATGTAAACAACTCTCTTGTGAAAAAATGTGAACAACTCTCTTGTGAAGAAATCAAGGCAAAATTCATATGGTCTAACTCTAGAATACATTATTCTCACTAAATTTTGTATTTTATCTCATTTAGGTTTTTGAGACATTCAGGAAACTATTAACAGTTTCATCGACAAAGACAAGTTTAACATTTCGTCTCATATACATAGAACTTGTCTTATTATATTTACAAGGATGAGACCGAACTATTTGCAAGGAACTTTTTTAATTTTACTTTTGAATCTAATGACCACACTTTTCCTTTGATCACTGTGACCCAAATTTCTCTCGGATAATTAGATTTCCTTATTAGATATCCAAATCACCTTGGCTTCCATTTCTAAAGTTATTTCTCATTTAGACTTTTCTACAGTTTGTAATCCGGACAGCATTTTTGTCGCAGTCTTACAAGTGTGGTCTCTAGAACTTCTCTCTATTTTTTTTTTTTAGCTATTTCGAGTTACAATTATTCCAAAATAAACAAAAGTTTGAGCTTTTGAGTTTTTTAGACTGCTACCATTAAATATTTTTCTTATTAGAATTTTTTTTTTTTATATTTTCTGCATTCCTATAAAAGCAGTTTTTAACTTCAGAAAAAGACATTTTAGACCAGCCTAATAACTCCTGGCTATTTGGCTATTAAGGGCCGGGCTTGATAAAACAGACAAAGTATTATATGCTAGGGTCGCATTTTGTTACCTAAATATGTGTAGGTATACACTTATACCTGCGTATTGAGTTTAGGTGAGTACTAAAATACTCACTGGTTTTTCAAATATTGATTTTAATTTCGACAAAGAAAAGAAAGAAACAAAATTATTTTTGTTGTATCTCATGACTATCACACAAAGAACCCCACCTATTAGCATTTTAGTATGACATCATCTTCAAACAAACCTAATTTTACAATAAAATTGTTGTGGCATGCACACAATAAATATAAATTTAGAAAATAAACAAAATATTAACATAAAAATTTCTCACAAGGTGTAGCTAAAAGAGTACATTATTTGCTCATAGCATGTGCTGTAGAGTGTTTGATCATTGCACACTGCTGCATATCCTAATCCAGACAACTACTTTATTTGATTTTTAAAAATGGGAGATTTTTCTTGTGCGGAGTTTTATGAGCATTTTGAGAATGCAAAAAAAAAAAAGGAGCGTCGTTCATTGTTTTTATTGTACTTTTCTAAAGAGCTTTAAAAGTATCTCTTTTTTTTTTAGCTTTTGATGGATCCACTAATTTTAAGTGTTTTGTATATATGGTGCCAAATTAATAAAGATACAATTGTTTCGTTTTGGTTTGGAACACAATTTAAGGTTGATTTTTTTTTTCTACTTGAAAACTAAGTCTGGACGCAAAGGTTATAATTAAGTTGCCTGTATTATGATTCCAAATAATTTATAATTCCTTTTGTTTGATATATTTAGGCTATGTATTTGCCTTGGGTTTTGGCTGCATTTAATATGATTCTTGGTCAAGGGTAAAAAATTACAACTATTAAAATATAAAAAGTTACAACTAATAAAAACTATTATTGTATTCAATTTTTGCTATTTGAACTGATATTAATTTGATTTTACAATTTTGACCGATGCTTTTACACTCAGAGGTCTTATGGAAATCATTGGAATCTTTGTTGGACATTTGTATTTTTTTCTTATGTTTAAATACCCACAAGACTTTGGTGGAAGAAGATTAATCACAACACCCTCGATTTTGTAAGTAATATTATATTAAAAGCCATCTAGAAGCAAAATTGTCCAGTTTTTTTTTTTTAAATAAAGTAAACGTTAGACCAGTGACAGGTAATTGCGGCTCCGCATCCAATTATTACCTCCATTCTAAGCGTCAGTTAATTTAATAGACCTCAATTTTAAAGAACGATCGAACGAACGTGATATAAAAAGAATGTGTTTGTAAATATTTTATTAGCTCTGGCTATTTTAAATAATTATTTAACTTTAACTGTTAAATGAGAAATCAAAAGGTTTTTGTTTTGAACAAAAATAAGTTTGAATGCAGTATGAAAGCGTCGACACTAAACTTACACTTTAATAAGTTTTCTATATTTACTATCAATTATAATAATATTAAAAAAAAAGGTATATTTCTATGCTTACATCATTTTCTTATAATTGAATTCTAAGACAGACTTTGTGCAAATTTAAAATTTTTTTTTTTTTTTGTTGTTTTTTCACTGAAACTGTTTGTATTCGTCTTTTGTTTGTTTTAGTTACAAGTATTTGCCTAATCGAAGAGGTGGGGTTGCTGGGTTTGGACAAGCACCTGCTGCCCGTAGAAATGACGGTGGTGGTCGAGGTGGTGGTCCCGTGTTTCCAGGAGGTGGAAACCGATTAGGCGGAGAATAAATTAATCAAAATTGCTTTATTCAGAATGATTGTTTCAAAAACATTTTTACATCTTTGTATTAATGAGATTTGAAATTAATAATTTATTAATTTTGCTTTTTTTTTTTTTTTTTTTTTAAATTAATAATTTGACATTAACTTCATAATTTTTACCGTTCACAATTTATATTAATAATTTTAATTTAACTTATAAAACTTATATGAGAAGACCCCATGGTAAAAACGGCGTCGCGTATTTATTTTTAAGTTTGTCAATTTTGTCACTTTTTTAGATAGATTTCTTGATTTATTGTTGGCTAGAAGAAACAATGTAAACTGGTGTGATCCCTCGTGGGGATTGCCACCCGAACGAGTAAATTTTTTCAAACTTTAATACGTCATAATACTTATCAATGTCTGTTGTCAAATTTTGATCATTTTCTAACCATTCATATATCTATAAATTGTAGCTTTTGAGTAGCCTTTCATCTTGAAATAGTTACAAACGACGTGATACCAAATACTTATTATCTTTTCAAACTTACTAATTAAAGCTTGTCTCAAATTTTATGGCACAGGTGTTAGATTATAATTTCAACTTGAATTTTTATGTTTGAAAAATGCAAACGTATGCAATTGTCTGATATAAAAATCCGAAACTAAACTAATTGTTTTATACACAAAAAATAAATACCGATAATTGAATCGGTAAATGTTAAAAGGGCGGAAGTCCAATAATGTAAACGTTGGGGAAACTAAAAAAAAACTGCACTAACTTTCAGTAAATTTTTGTTTAAAGTTTAATATTTTTTTTTTTTTTTGAAAGAGATGTTTTTCATCTTAAGAGCAAACATATTTTTTTATGTTTACTTTTAAAGAACCTATAAACTAATTAACGCTGTGGACTTGAGCCCTTTTAACATTTAACAAATAATTACTGCTTATTTTATTATGATTTTAATTTTAGACTATAGAAAATGATATCATAAACCGCAAAAATTCTTCACAAAGTGTATATTTATGAACTGTTTATAAATTTTAACAAAAAATATAAGGAAAAAGTCTATTGCAGAAATTTTATCAGCTATGCTTAATCATTTTACTCAATATCTTCTGCTTCGCCATTGTTGCTTTCTGCTGTAGGCCATTGCAGTAGTTCATTATAAAATTCAATATGATCACGTGGGATATGATTACCACACTTTCTTATGTCATTCAATTTAGCAGATTTTATTGAAACCTTTCCACTTGGGTAAATAAACTCTTCTGGTTGGTTCACTTTTTCTTGAGTATTTTTCCTCATCTTAAAAGTACGTTTGACAATACGATTGATAATTTCACTGACTTTACATTGACTTATATTGTCACAATCGTATTGAAAACGGTGAAATTTTTTATAATACCACCAACTATTAAGATAAACCAGAGATGAATTTTCTACATCAACCACTAAAAACTTTCTTTGATTACTACTTTTTAATATAATTTTTTTTTTTTTTTTTATTTTAAACGCTGTATACTCTCTCATGTCTTCTTAACTCTCTTTTTATAATCAAAAAGTCACGGTCACTTGGCAAAAAAGCTGTGCCCTCTGATTGAGAAAAATTGGTTGACCTTTTTAATCTACTTATTGTCAGTAAGCGCCATAAAAAATTTTGAAAAGCAATAGTTTTTATTTTTCCCCCCACAATTCATCGTGATTGGCATAAAAGTTGAGTTCATCATACTCTTGAGGAAAGGTAGAACAGGTAGTGAAAAAGAAAGGAGCACGTTTCGTTTCGAGACTGCCTTGGATAAAATAGCTCTTTCGCAGGTATTTTGGGCAGTCAGATGTATTGCATATAATCGACTGCTAGAGACAAAACATTTACATTTTTTTCTTCCATAGCATCCTGTACGTCTTGTTTTATGGCTTGGTAAAACTTTTTTGCGCGTCTGTTATGTACTGCCAACTCAGCTACTGCTGTTTGCTTAGCGACATCATTAAGGTGAGGTGATTTTATCTTCAGCTTTAACTCTTCGCATGTGCAATAGGTGTCTACTTGATGTTGCCTGAAACGTAAATAAAAAGTGCTCATTATAGTAATTATTATCGGACTGGTAACTGAACTTTACCCCTTCATTTTCTTTCATGAATAGTTCATACATTATTTTCACGTTCAAATCTTCACTCAAAAAATATCTTTTCTTGCCGCCATACTGAATCAGTTTTTTTGGTAAGGAGTCTATGTAAGCGCGTACCATATACATATACATTTTTAAACCCCTTACTCTTCGAATCCACTTTTCTGACACAGAAAATATTGATAAAAATGACACAACACAAAAATGCTGTAAAACCTCATTTTAGGGTTACAAATATCCGAAAAATTTTCGGAAATTTCCCGGAAAATTTTGCTCCGGATATTTTTTTAAATATTTAATTGCAATAAACTTATAGTTGTTATATAGTTTTATAAAATTCTTTTCTTTGTTTCAAAAATATGTGTTTTATCCTCGTAGTATTTGGGTATTCTAAAAATATTTTAACAAAAAGTATAAAATAATAAAGACCGACAAGCAAAAAATGCAAATCTTTTAGTCAAATTTTCCCGAGTTAAAAATTTCCAGGAAATTTTCAACCCTACCTCATTTGCTATTAATTCAATCAGTTCGTTATGTATATACTTTCCTAAATAACGGTCAAATATTTCTTTTTGACGGCTTCGTTGAATGGGCTTGGAGAAAACTGGATCATATTTCACCAGCAGCTCAACTTTTCCAAGAAAGTTTCCATTACCCGCTTCGCCAAACTTTTCAACATTACCGCAAAATGGCAGATTTTTTCTAGTTAAGCATTGCACAAGGGACAAAGACATTCAATGACTTTAATCCAATGACTTTGTACCTTCTTAATGATTGTTTGATTAAAAGTATCCAATTTCAATTCAGCATTCAAACTAGTGCACAAACCTTCCGTTTTTTTATGCAATCCATGTAATTTTGACTTTCTTCGTGATCTTTCAGACTTCGTGAAAAGTGCTGCCATGTAGAAAACCCATTTTTTGCCAGGTTAGAAGTAGACACCTAAACAGCTTGCAAAAAAAATACAGCATCAATTTGCTTTGAATAAACAAGCCAGCTTCGTTCAACTTTTTTGCCATTTCTGAGGACACGAGTCCACTTCACCTTGAACTGTGTGCCCAACGTGAGATTTTTCTGTATCACTGCCAATGTAATCATCGTCATTTCTCTAAAGAGATTAGCCTTCCGCTTCTTCATGTAATGAAACAATAGATGCGCTTGTATCCAACTTTATCACAAAAAAATTTGTTTATTTTCTTCCCTGTTAAAATTATTCAGATTTTGTTGTTGAATGGATTATTTAAGCATTTTTGCTTTGGGAACAAAAATATCTTTGTTTAATAAAGGTATTTATTGCACGGTCGACAACCCACTGATTTAAATCAAATCAAATGTATTCTGAAATAGATTTTACATTTCGTGGAATATTTACATATAGTACAAGTACTAATTTAAGTAAACACCATAATAAGAAACTAAAACACCAAACTAAAAAACAAAAAACAAAAAAAAAGGAAAAGTAAAAAACGGTACAATACTTAAACGAAAAACTTTATGGAATAATTAAGTAAGAAGTTTGATAAATTTAGGAAAAAATTCAAATTACTTTTATGCATCTATCTAGAATAAAAGACTTTTATGTACCTAATTAAAATATACCAATAAATGAGAAGTAGATTATAATAATATACAGTAACAACATTGTAAATAATATAATAATATAAGTATTAGTAATAATAATAGGCAATAATAATAAAAACTCCAGTTATTGGTAATAATAATCAAAATAATAATAATACTAACGATAAAAATAGCAATTCTATTAATAATAGTAATAGTAATAATTGACAAGCATATCTAAGATCTAAGACGCAGATTTAATTTTTTAAATTACTCTTACTAGTCGGGAAAAAATGATTTTTTTTTGATTGACGTTAATGGTTCCTATAATGGAACCATTAATGTCAATAAAAAAGAAATTAAAAGGAGAGCCACTTGTTATTTAAAATTACCTTTGTTAATTACTTTAAATGAATGAGTTCTATACGATTGCAGTTTTTTTGTAACGTAACCTAAGTTAAAGGCAGGTATCAGGAAAAAAAAGTTTATTATTCTTAGCTGGTCACTTCTGAAGAAACTTTTCATTTATGTTTTTAATTAGTATTGAATTTTTGACACCTTGAAAAAAATTTCCAATACGATACACATTACTGATTATTATTGTTATTACTAATTTGCAGAAATCCGACCTAAAAGTTGAAACAATTTTTTACCTTGTTTTCTGCGTAACATAAGTTAAATGGAATTTTCGGTAATTAGTTTGCTTTTTTTTGACCATACTCAAAACTGTTTTCATTATTTTATTTTCAGACTAACAGGTTTTCATACAAAAAAGCTAAAAATTTAATTTACAGCTTAAATAAGTAAATATTTGATTATGTTTTTACGCGTGTAACGTAAGTTAAAAATGGAATTGCCCATATAACATATGTTATATAGCGCGCATATCTTCACAAAATATAATGTTAAATTTTTTAATTCCCCCTCCCCCCTTTGGGTTCGATTGACCCCCCTTTTTTTATCAAATGACTATTATTTCACGCAAATTTTAGTATAAAAGTTGAGCAAGATATGCATTTGCAATTCGAAAGCCTAATTTTCAAAAACAAATTCCTTCCTCTTAAAAATTTTAATGATAGTTCTTTGTTTTTCTGCAAATTTTACAAGAACAAAGAAAAAAAATGTGCTATACTGGATAAAATGAGTATTAAATAAACAGGGGCGGATTAAGATTATGTAGTTAAGATTTTTTGCTTAAGCCCACAATTTAAAATTTGCACTACACAATTTTATTAAAGTTTTATGGCATTTTTAAGTAGCCTCCTCAATTTACTTACGTTTTCAAACAACATGCAGTGTGAAATATATAGATTTACCAAAAAAAAAATTCCAAAATATCTAAAAGGGGTTATGGATTCGTGCTTTTGTTTAAAATGACATGTTGTAATTAATTGTTTGGTTATTAAAATGTTCCTAAATGTCCTTACGGTCTGAATTAGGAAGTTCACGCCTCTTTCCTTACCAATGTCTTTTATTGGGCTTACTGTAAATCTTTTGATTTTTAGCCCGAATTCTAAAGAGTGTGCCACGGCTGCATTATATCATATTATTTTTATTAATAACATATATCATATCATTCATATCAATATCACAATAGCATGTTATTTGTATTAATAAACACACACTTAAACATACCAATTAATTATAATAGTTCTAAATATTATACTTAATTTTAGTTTTATGCTTTTATCAATTTAATGAGATTTAATGCACGCGTTTTTTTATTGCACGCTTTTATGTGATTTTAGCGTCAATTTCGTCAGCCATCTTTTCCTAATTTCTAGTGTACTTTTCTATGCAAAGCAGGTTAAAAATACGGAATGTGAAATCTTATAAAATAAGACCGTGTGATAGAATACAGACTCAAAAATTCGGTAATAAAACTGAAGATCGCCGTGTTTTATGTTTTTATATCATTTAAAAATCAATACAACAAGATATGTTATTGAATCAACTTAATGACTATATTTTGGTTCTAATTTTTTTTTCTAACTAAGGTATAGACAAAAAAAATTGTGTACCTTATAAAAAACGATTAAAAATTCTTTTCTTTAAAATTTTGTATTACAATAAAATTGTTTTTTGAGTGTTACATTTGTCTTCGCTAAAAAAAATTTAAATATTCGTTTAGAACCACAATAAATTTTCTTGAGCAATGTGAATAAAAAGTGTTTTTACTTTTTTGTTGTTGTTGTTAACTTAATATCTATAAGTTAATTATATTGTAAATAAATATTTATTTAAAAACTTTTACCTTTTTGAAAGAACGAGTTTAAATTTGAGTTTCGAATCCAAATCTGAAACATTGCATCGATCACATCGATCACGCTCAGGTGACATCAAAGCCTGATTTACATTTTCCTGATTTGTTATATCTTTATTTAGCAGAGCTTCTACATTTTCTATAGAGGCTTCTTTCTAAAAAATAAGATTTTTTTCAGCCGAGGAACTACCGAGGAACTAGTATATCTCTTATATTAGGAGTAACCATGGTTCATTATAAAAAGAAAAATCATAGTTCAACATATTTTTTACAAACACAATTTTTTAGCTAAAGCAACAAAACTACAAGTGTTCTTTAAGTTTCCTAATATATTAACTAAGTTAACTAATATATAGAAGACTTGGTAGTTTTATAACAAGACACCATTCTGGGAAATAACATTTAATAAATAATATCTCTGGCTTCCATACCCATCATTAACTAGTAAACGATGTGAACTCTAAATCTATAAATCTAAAGTTGAATGTTCTAATTAAATGCACCATGAAAAAATGAATGTGAATGTTTTAAAAAGTTGTTCGATTTAAAAAAATTAGACATTTTGCTAAAATATGTGTTTAACTTATGTTCTAATAATAATGCTTATTGAGCTTATAAATCTTTATGTAGTTAAGATTTTTTGCTTAAATGATATGTTTGTTTTTTCATTAATTTAAAGTACTAAGTTTTAAACCATTGCCTGTTGATAAATTTTTTTTAAAAGGTAACAATTTTATTTAAAAATAACTTTTAAATAAAAAGAGTTGTACAATAGAAGAAAAATAAAATGTATCAGCCATTTTGTTTTTTCTAAATAAAGTGTTTTTATCTGTTTTTAACTAACACTTTGTATTTGTTTTCAACCAACTACGTGCAAACAGAGTGGCCATTGTTTTTACTAATACTAAACCGATTCTTTTCAAAAGAAGCTCATTTAAGTTGCTTGTGGAAGAAAAGTATGTATATTTTAATGTATGCGGAAGCGGTCAAGTGGATTTTTATTATATTATTTATATATTTATACCACTATATTTATCATAATTCACATAAGAATGTAGTTAAATAAAAACATCTTTTTAAATTCACCTACTAATGTTTACGATTTTTAAGTTTTTGTATAATGGCAATTATGTTTTTATCAGTATCTATGAATTTACCCATTTTAAATCAGGGCCGACGACACGAATTTCGAATTAGGGGAAAAACCCTCTATATCCTGAAATTTCTAGAGAAAAAAAAGATCCTTTAGAAAAAAAGGTGGAAATTTAAAAAAAGAATGTTAAAAGAGAATGTTAAAAAAAACATTTTTAACATTCTAGAATAAGTTTCACTCAAACCATACTTTTCACCTGAGGTTTTCCATGATTCTTTTCGTTAAAATCTGCTGCAGTTACTTTAGAATTTCTTGCTAAAAACAAATCATAGAAACTAACTGATCGCGAGGGTTTGCAACTACAATATTTTGATGAACTTTCGCTTTCCATGTTACACGAGGTGACTGTTATTTTGTTTGATTGCATGAAAGGTTTTGATTTCCCAAAATTAATTCCTGGATAATCAATGTAAGTAAACTCCTCGTTGATTTTTTTGATTGGTTTCTGCGTTTGCGACTTTTCTATCATAACAGGTACAAGAAATGCAACAGAAACTGATGATTTGTTTAAATTTTTTTGTGCACCATTTTCCATTTTTATAAAAACATCTTAAATAATAAAATATTCAAGTTTTTAAATGAAGACGCAACACTTTTTTTTACTGAATTTGCAATGCAACGGAGGCAAAAAAAAAAAAAGGTCTTTAAAATAATTTTATATTTATTATTATTCTGAACATTGAACAAATGCACAAACTTTTTCGTAAAAGAAATGGAACGCATTGATCACCAGACAGTATGATCTTTTAGCTTTTAATAGTTTATTATTGCTTTATTTTAGGAAGAGCTGGAATTTTTATGTAACCATTAATTGCTTGTTTGCATTTTTTTGTGTGTGTGAGATCTTCTGCAATATTAAAAAAACAAATTTTAATTTGGTTTTTTATCATAAAAAGTTCTTTTTTTAATATAAACTAATTCAAATAAATTTTAAATCAAATTAGCATAAAGGAACACTGTGTTGCTAGTTGCTTAATTACTCCAAAGCAGCATGACTTTGTTCATCGCAAGTGTTGCATCTCAAACCTGTTAGAAACTCGGGATATCATGACGGACGCAATTTATTGCAGCCACGCAGTAGACGTCATATACACATACTTTGCGAAGTCGTTTGACAAAGTACCACATGAACACCTTGTTCATAAGTTAAAAACTTACGGTATTTAAGGCGCGCTCTTAGACTGGAGCTCAGCATAATTATGCGACCGAATTCTACGAGTAGTCATTAACGGCATCACATCTGAATGGAAAGCAGTCACTAACGGCGTGTCTCAAGGCTCGTTCTTGGGTCCATTGTTCTATGTAATCTTCATAAATGATCTGCCGGACAGTATCACTCACCATATGAAACTGTATGCTGTCGACAATAAAATTATTGGCATAATTAAATATAAGTCGGACAGCATCAATTTCCAAGCTGACATTGACAGAGCAGTGGAATAGTCACATATTTGGCATTCATACATTTCAACATTGAGAAATGCAAAGTAATGCATGTTGGCCGCGCATATAACAAGTTGACCCACGAACACTCAATGCACGCGTTGTCTACTCGAAAAGACTGTAGTCGAACAAGACCTTGGTTAGATGGTCTCCAATGACCTTAACGTCAGACCACAAGTAGAGTCAACCGAATCTCGAAAAAATATTTTGCAGTTGCAGTTCTTATTTATAGCGCACACTTTATCTCATTTACATTCTCCACCACCTTGAGTTTGCTGTGCAAACCAGGTTGTCGCATTTAAGGTCCAACATATTTATTCTCGAACAAGTCTGACATTGAGCAACAAAAATAATATTATCTATAAACCCCTGTATTATGAAAATTTACTTCAAAAGCTTAGTCTAACAACACTTGAAGAACGCCGTAAAAGAGCAGATCTTATTGAGCAATTTAAAATCATACGTCAACTCAAAATTGTCAATTTTTCCGTCCTGCAAAAAATTTCAACGCCAGCTTTTACGAAATTGTGAAAAACGGCATAACATTTTTTTAAATAGAGTTGTTGTCTGATAGAATGCACTTTCCCAAGCAGCAGTGAACGCTCCATCAATCAATACTTTCAAAGACACCATAACAAAGTAAGAGGGGTCTAGTGTAACATCTCTTCTTCAAACTATAAATAGAATTATTATATTTGTTTTTATTTTGATCACTGAATTAAAGAAAAAATAATTACATTTCTGACAATCAATGTATTGTAAATTTATATGTGTTGGGTATATATTTTTTGTTTGGTTTCAATTATCTCTGTGTTTGGTTTCAATTATCTTTCCATTATGTCAATCATTTTTTAAGACTTTTACGTTCCCTCTTTCTTTTGTCAACAACTTTTCAATCCCCTATAAAATTACGTCAACATTTGATTACAACATTTCCCTTCTTTTACCCCAAAATGAAAAAAATTTAATAATAACATTAACACAAATAAAATTAATTGAAAAAAAAATCCTTTTTTTCCTATTTTTAAGTAATTAAGGTAACTTTAAAAAAGTAGCATTGTTGTCGTCAACTTTTCTTGACTTCCCTTTCCCCCTCCTCCACCTTGTCAACATTTGTCAACAAATTATAGCCCCTTTTCTCCTACCCCTACTTTGTTGAAATATTTAAAAAACAGCCCCTGTAGCTACTTAGTTTTGAAGTCAATAGTGTTTAAACATTTTCAAAACTTGGACTTTATAAGAAATATTTTCTTAAAGTTTCTCCTTCAATTTTTGTGATGTTAAGAAATGTTATACAGTGGTAAAAAATTATTTTAAACTTTTTTGATCTTTTTACTCCTGCGATAAATTATATGCCGAGCCGTGGCTAAGCTACCCTATGGCTATACCCTATTTGGGGAAAATTATGGGTATACCCTATTTGGGGAAAGCCTAGCAAAATCAGGGGCCTTTTTTCAAAGGAGTTTTTTTTTTCTTTATACGGTTATCTAGTTGATTTTTATACAAAATTTTTCTTCAGATTTTGGGCTCTAATAACAAGTTTTGAAGGGAATTTACTATTTTTTAATTATATGTATCCGATTATATGTATTACCAAATTTATTTGAAAATTCTACTAGGTTTAAGATCATGAAATCAAAGTAATTGAAGAATTAAAAAAAACAGTTATTTGGAGCAATTATGGAACTTTTTCTTTACATTGTGTGCAACCAATTGCAAATCAAACCACTATTTACACGATTATACCCCTATCACGAAAATTTTTTATCATAATTGCATAACTCAAAGTATTTCTCTATATCCAAAATAAATTGATCATTATAAACTGTCATTTATTTATAATTTTTTTTGGTATTTTTTAATTTAGATATAACAGCCAATGAGAAGGAAAGAGCAAATCTGGCGCAAGCAAATAAAGTGAGAACTCTGAAATTGAGTGGGTTAAACCTAGACCAGTTATGTTAACGGAGACTGAAGGAGGTCAAGGTTAGTCACACGCTTCAGAAAAATCTTAGCAACTGTTTTGTAGCTTTAACTAGCTAAATTTTGATTTCTCTTTCGCGACCTAATTGCATCAGAACATTCAGCCTTTAACTTTGTTAAAAAAAGGATGGCAACTTTGTCTTGATTTAGCTAGAGTAGTTCTTCATCATGTTTATTTTAAAAAATCTAAGTACTCTGGGAAACCGATCGACCAAAAATTGAAGGTAGAAAACTTTCAAAATGTGGCAAACATAAGTTGGAGGGAAAACCATCGTTGAATGGTATCCACAGCTTATTGCCAGGCAGTACCACTCAGTAATTATCAACGTAATAACAACATAACTAGAAAGATTCATAAGCTTTAAAGCTTATAAATCTTTCCAGTTATAAGCTTATCAGTTATAAATCGATAACAAATTTTGAACTGCCAAGACAAGTCATGTTGTTCATAGTTTGAAACAAGCTGTATAAAAACAAAATATATTATATCGCAACGTTTCACTCCGTTTTTGGCCATTTAAGAATACTACAATAGTGGTTACAAAATAATCGAACCGTCTCGCTGTAAGACGTATTAAACCAATCAACATTTGCACAACTGACACGTTGTCTTTTAGTAAAAGATATACTTAAGGCTTTAAGAACAATATTATACCATTTGATTTTTGTTGTTCTTTGGTGAAAGAAAAGCACCTGCGATAAGTTTAATACAAATATATATATATATATATTTATATATATATATATATATATATATATATATATATATATATATATATATATATATATATATATATATATTTATATATATACATTAAAAAACTTGTCAAGGCGCATTTAAAGACATTTGAATTAGCTTAACTTTTTCTTATATACTGTAAGTATATAAGAAAGAGTTGATATACGCCCAAACTGCTTTCTTATATACTGTTAGTATGAAAGAAAGCATTTTGGGCGGATATCAACCTGGATCTACACAATTAATTAACCAGTTGGTTGAAATGAGCAAATCCAAATTCTTTTTAATTAATCATATTGTTTGGAGATGTACATGCTCCATTTTACACTACCATGTACTTTAAAAGACTTTTCACTTGCAGTTTTCAACAATTTTGACCAGCAATCCAATCTTCTTTAAATTTGTGTTTACCACTAAATACTCTTTCAAATGCTGTGAAATATCCCTAAAAAACTAAAAGAACCAGAGTTTTCTTAAGTGACCCAAGTTTAACTTTTAACTGAACCATGTTGTAATAGATGTTACCACCCAGTGGGCACGGTACGTTTTTAAAACGTTTTTAAAACGTTTTTTCGACGTTTTTATAAGGTTTAAACCTAATAAAAACGTCCAAAGAACGTTTTAAAAACGTACTGTGCCCATTGGGCAGTAGATGGGTCAATTGTTCTGACCATAATTAAATGATTGATACAAACTCAAACAAAATTTATAAAAGTATTTTGACTATATAACCGATTTTTTTTTTGAATAATACAAAAATTTAAACTGTCTTCTGAAAAAGGCGATCTGACCTGACTGATTGCAATAAAATAATAATCTTTGACTTACACAGCAATAACATATTTTTTCAGAAAGGTTTTATACTAGATATACTTGTACTTTTCTAAGCAAATATCTTAAAAATATCAATAGTAGAAAAAAATTATAATCATTTAAAAAATTTCTATGAATTATTACAAACCATGATAATTTGCTTTTAAAATTTTCCAAAAACTGTTTTATCCTATTATTTGCTAAGCATATTGACGTAGCCGAAGGAAGCATTGTTTAAGGCTATTTATAATTTGCACCCCTATTCCCAAAGGGGAAGGGGCATTTTCCAATGTCTATTTAATAATGTCTAGTAATGTAGATTGAGCTATAGGCCAATTTAATAGACACTAATATAACTTGTATACGAGTTAATGAAAACTGTAAAATTGTATACAAAAAGACTTGATTGAATATTTAAAGTACTTTACCATTTTTTTCCTAATTTAACGACGTTATTGATTAATGAAAGGCAAAAAGTAAAAAAACATTTATGCTTAATTTAAACTATTTAAAAATATAATTAGCAATAAAAATTAAGAGCTCATGATTTCGAGATTAAAAATTCTGCCGCTATAAAAAGTGCTTATAAGACTTGAGTCTCGATCGCCACAACCTAAATACGGCACCTTTAATTTTTTTTAATCAATAAATTAAAAGACTATTCTATTCTTTAAAATAGTTTAAATGTATACCGTATTTTTTAATTAATACTGCCAAATGGGTGGTTTGTGTGTTTTATAAGTGTTATACCAAGCAAATCGTTGTTTTATAAATACACTCTACAAAATAAAACACAATAAATTTGTTAATCTAAAAAAGATTTTATTCTTTGTATTTTGTGAGTATTTTACATAGTAGTTGAGAGAAGTAAAAGCTAGAAATGTTATACACAAGCTCAAAAGACAGGCTAACACGGAAAACATCTACTTTTTGTTGTTCGACAATAGTAATATATGTAAAAGTATCCCAGTAAACACAGATTGGTTTAGAATTGGTCAATATTTAATCGAAATCGGTCGAAAAATAGATAAAACGTTTAGCGACCTATTATTGACTAAAAATTGACGCTTGATTTGAAATGTATATTTCAAACTTTTTTATATATACGTTTACTAAACGTCGATTTAACGTTTAGAATATCGACTTACATTAGTCAATATTGTAAACCTTTAATCGACCTTAATTAAACGTAAACATTTATAGATTTAAAATCTACCCCAGTAAACACACAAACGTTTATTAAACGTCGAAACAACGTTTAGATTAAGGGTTTAGATTTGGTCGATTATACGTTCAGAATGAAATCCAGATTAACGTTTAGATCAAACCTCCATAAAACGTCGAGATTACAACGTATTTTCGACGTCTATTATAGGGTTAATAAAGGCATATAAAGCGTATATTATACGTATATAAAGCGTTTAGATTTAGTTCAATTAACGTATATAAATTGTTTAGATTTAGTCTAATAAACGTCTAAAACGTGTTTAGATTTAGTCTAATAAATGTATATAAAGCGTTTAGATGTAGTCTAATTGAACGTATATTTAACGTTTAGATTTAGTCAAATAAACGTATGTATATCGTTTAGATGTAGTCTAATTGAACGTATATTTAACGTTTAGATTTAAATCTAATTAAATCCAACCTAATATATATATATATATATATATATATATATATATATATATATATATATATATATATATATATATATATATATATATATATATATATATATTAGGTTGGATATCTAATTAAATCCAACCTAATATATATATATATATATATATATATATATATATATATATATATATATATATATATATATATATATATATATATATATATATATATATATATATATATATATATATATATATATATATATATATATATATATATATATATATATATAAACACACTTTATATGCTTTTCCCAAATATACAAATATTTTATATACTTATATATTATTTATAACTTTTTATAATTTACTACTTTTATACTATACATACCCATTATAAACTTATAAAATACGCTATAGTTTGGATTTACCTTACAAATAGCAGAGGGAAGGGGGGGGGGGGGGTCCTTAAACTTTATTTGTTTGTTTCAATAACTCTAAAAAATTTATTCGTATTATCCATTATGCCTTCGCACTAGCAATATTACAGTGAAAATTTATAATATCAATTTACGTCTAAAAAAATCCATTTTGCAAGAACGCACCTAAACAAATATTTTTTGTAAATTTAATCTCATTTAGCAAAAAATAAAAGTTTACATTAGTATTAAGTTAAAGATTACTAATAAAATTATTAAACTTATAAAAATGTATTTTGGATCACTGTGTCCTCTGGTTTCTCAAAAATCTTTCTAATATACCGTCCAACGAATGTTCATCAAGCGCCGGTTCTTGTTCATCGTGCGCCAGTTCTTTGTTCATCGGCGTCGGTTCTTGGGCAACATCATCATTCATATTCGTCTCCTGATTGTCTTATTTCGTAACCTGATTTGTAACCGCAAAAAACTATTTTAATTAAAATAATTTTAATGTACATTCATAAAATAAAATTAGAATTACACAGAACAACTTTACATATAGAGGATTTTCTGAATGGAAGTTTCCAAAGTTTCCTGTACCATCCATGTTTATTTTTGACAAAAATAAACATGGAAAATTTCGAAAGTCGCGCCATATCATATGCAGTGGCTTTTACCAGCTCTGTTCAACCAAATTTCTTTAGCAAATGTAACTAAATTAAGCTAATATGCATCTAAATTAAAAAAATTAAAAAATTTATTTATTAAACCTTAATTAATGCAAAGATGAATACCTACTGCTACACTATCCAACTAACGCTTACAAAATGAATTTAAACTGTTTATAAAACTTACGAAAAAAGTTCTTGCAGCAGGACTTTCATAACGAGAGACCAGCAACTCATATTTTTTAACTGTGTCAATGTTGCAATCAATAATTTCTAAAACATCTGAGTCCATTAAGTTGTTGGCATTTAGGAAGGTAGATTGTCGCGATAAGAGATTTTTAACTTTTTAGCTTCCGACACTCAATTAACCAGAGGACACAGTGATCCAAAATACATTTTTATAAGTTTAATAATTTTATTAGTAATCTTTAACTTAATACTAATGTAAACTTTTATTTTTTGCTAAATGAGATTAAATTTACAAAAAATATTTGTTTAGGTGCGTTCTTGCAAAATGGATTTTTTTAGACGTAAATTGATATTATAAATTTTCACTGTAATATTGCTAGTGCGAAGGCATAATGGATAATACGAATAAATTTTTTAGAGTTATTGAAACAAACAAATAAAGTTTAAGGACCCCCCCCCCCCCTTCCCTCTGCTATTTGTAAGGTAAATCCAAACTATAGCGTATTTTATAAGTTTATAATGGGTATGTATAGTATAAAAGTAGTAAATTATAAAAAGTTATAAATAATATATAAGTATATAAAATATTTGTATATTTGGGAAAAGCATATAAAGTGTGTTTATATATATATATATATATATATATATATATATATATATATATATATATATATATATATATATATTATATATATATATATATATATATATATATATATATATGTATATATATATATATATATATATATATATTAGGTTGGATTTAATTAGATATCCAACCTAATATATATATATATATATATATATATATATATATATATATATATATATATATATATATATATATATATATATATATTAGGTTGGATTTAATTAGATTTAAATCTAAACGTTAAATATACGTTCAATTAGACTACATCTAAACGATATACATACGTTTATTTGACTAAATCTAAACGTTAAATATACGTTCAATTAGACTACATCTAAACGCTTTATATACATTTATTAGACTAAATCTAAACACGTTTTAGACGTTTATTAGACTAAATCTAAACAATTTATATACGTTAATTGAACTAAATCTAAACGCTTTATATACGTATAATATACGCTTTATATGCCTTTATTAACCCTATAATAGACGTCGAAAATACGTTGTAATCTCGACGTTTTATGGAGGTTTAATCTAAACGTTAATCTGGATTTCATTCTGAACGTATAATCGACCAAATCTAAACCCTTAATCTAAACGTTGTTTCGACGTTTAATAAACGTTTGTGTGTTTACTGGGATAACTTATAATAACTTGAGCTTTTTATTCCTTTTTAAAAAAAATGCGCGATCAAAATTAATAAACTCGATTATAAAAATTTGACTAAAAGATGTGAATTTTTCGCTTGTTTATTATTTATATTTTTGGTTGAAATGTTAAAAGAATGCGATAAAACGTATATTTTTGAAACAAAGAAATTAATTTTATAAAACTTGTTTATTGCAATATCAAATTTGTGTAAATTTCCCGGGAATTTTTGACCCTACAAATTTGATTCAAGTCACCATTTACGAAAATATACAAGGTAACAGGTACACGGGCCCCAAAAACTACATGATTTTTTCTTATGTCATACCATATTTAGAAATATTTTGGTATTTTTTTTTTTACTTTTTTTTGTTTAGTAAAGCTTCTCTATATTTTAGTATGGGACTTCAAACCACATGGCTTAAATTGTTTATAACTTTTTTAAAATGAGTTGTAACTTCCCCATATTTTGGTTAAGCTTGTTATATTAATTTTCACTTCATATAGTACTTTCATTCCGAACTTATATTTTAGGGAAGTACCAAGCTTAACACTCGCAACAAGAAAATGTATCAATAAATAGAGCTCTCAATTGCACAAGAGAAATGATATTTGTCCACCTTGGTATGAGTAAATATTGTGTTTTTGAATAAATTTTATAGTATTCATTTAAAATTTAACACAGAGCTGCACTTTATTATTAGTTTATGTACTTTTAATGAATGTAAAGTACAGTAACTATTGTTACTGTACTTTACATTCATTAAAAGTAGTTTGAGCAAGACTGAGACACTTATTGTTTTTCAAAGCTGGCATTATGACTGAAACAGAACAAAAGGAGTCAGGAGTTTGGTCTGGATATAAAAATTGATATAGGGAGAATATTTAATCCCGACGAAATACCACAGTTTATCAATTTTGGTGTTGATGGTACTCTGCTGGTATTGTTTTTGTTGCAAAAGCGGAAACATGCTTTAAAATGAAAAGAGAGAACCGTGAATGCGTCACCATACATCCTTTAGTATAATTTTCAGGTAGCTAGCGCAATATCACTTTTTTTCATAAATATTTATAATAGAGATTGAAAGGTTGACGTTGTATCATATCTTTTTTGTAATTATAGGAGACCTTTGTGTCTGTCAAGTACTCTTTGATACTGTTGGAATAACTAATCAAATAGCTCCACAGGAAGCTGTGGCAAACAACCAGCATCTTCTGATACCAACGTACAATCATGGTGTAACTGATCACAATTCGTTATTAGATATATATTAGGAGTTTGATGAATATCTTAAAAAAAAGTGACAGTAGTTTTGATTTCTAATGGGCTTTGTTCACGCTTTAACTACGGTACCCTACAGTTTTTACAATCAAAAAACATAAGTATGTTCTTAACTCCACCAGATACCACTGGTTTAACACAGCTTTTAGACCAATTCAACAAAAACCTTCATCATGAGTATCGTGGTATGAAAGAAAACATTTTTACTGATTTTAACTCAGTAAAGAAAGAAGCTTTTATGAAGTTTTTATTACGCATTTGGAACAACTGGGCCCCCAAAAATCTATAATCAAAGCTGCAAGACATGTGGGAGTAACTTCTACATCATTAAACGTCAATGACATGCAACAGGACAAGTTTGCACCAGCTTCTTAATGTATTAATACTTTTAAAAGTGTTATACCCAGTACAACAACCCCTAAAAGATACACTACTGAATCTACTGATGAAAGAAAAAATTCACCTCAGTATTGGAAAGAAAAATTTCTACAAAATTTGATCGTTTACAAGAGCTTATTCAAGAGCTGAGCGAAAAGAGCATTCAACTTGAAGAAATTCCTGGCTTACTGACAGTACAGAAAGTTAAGCCAAAAATTTCTAAAGTTACTTTGAGGGTTACGCAGGTTCACGAATCAATGAGAAGAAAAAATGTGTTGGAGTTGGTGAAGGTAGTTCAAGTTAATAAAAATCAAGAATTAAAAGGTAAAGAAAAAAGGAAATGGAACAAAGGGAAACATTTTTACGATGTAAAAATAAATGCAACTGTGGAGAAGGTGTGTGTCATGCCATAAAACTAAAACAATGCTCTTCTTGCCACAATGTACAAAAGTCAGTCGGCGGAAAAGTATCTTGTAATGTGGATGGAAAGAAACCAAAAATTTTTTTAGCTGCTGCAGTAACCAGCAATTCCCTCAAACGTTATTCAGCATGAAAGTACTAACAGTTAGAAGGATATATCAAGAAAGTGACCTTACAGTTATTGTGTCTATATTATTGATATGTGGTATGGACATAATTCCATTATGCTTAGTCAATTATTTGATCAACTTAATTAAGAGTCAATTGTTTCAAGGATGTATAAAAACACTTTTAAATTGACTTGAAGACAAATAGAGCTGACGTAAAATTTTTCTTGACTAGTCAATCTTTACTTGGTTGTTAATAGAAAAATAAATTTTGATTGAAAAAAGCAAAACTCTATTTTAACATTGGGCTTTTGATCCGTATATAAATTTTTTTGGTAATGGACCCCAAAAACCACACAGAAATACTACTTTGGTTAACTTAAAATATTTTAGCAACTGCCTTTTTAACTTATTTCCTTTTAATTTTTTGGCAGAAGTATGACAAAATCTGTACAAAAAAACCTTACTTTGGAAACTTAAATCAAAATGTTATGTATTTATGGACCATAATGTCAAAAAAATATAAAATTTTTAAATAAAATATTTAAGTGTATTTAGTATAATTTTCATAAAATTATACTAATTTGTTTATTTTTAACTGTTTAATTATCAAAAAAATCTTTTCAAATAAAAAAATTATATTTTACTCCTTGGTAAGACTTAATCTATGAGTAACAAGTAATAGTGTGAGCTTGTGGTTTTTGGGGTCTATAAGTTTTGGGGGCCTTTTTTTACCTGTATATGCATAAATAAAATCCCGCAGCATTGATGCTTTTAAATTATTTTTCTTTTCCTGTTAACAACTGCCCGTTTTTTAGTTCTTACCAGAAAAATGTCTGATTAACAAAAGTTAAAAGATTTTTGTTTTTGCTTAATTTAGTAATAAATTATGCAGAGAGATAGATAGTCTAACCATGGGTTTTAGTTTTTGCCTCTAGTTTTGGATTCACAAATAAAAACCTACGAGTCAAGATATAGCGCTTCTCATCACATGCAGGAAACAATACAACATAGTTTAACGTCTATGCTAGCCTGTTAGATAAAGAAGTGATATACAGTTGCGAAAAATAAAATAGCACCACTAAGCGTATTTTCCTTTTTGCTTAAGAAAACACCATGCAAAATAAAAAATTTTTATAGCTTTGCTGTTTAAAATATTATCTATTATGTTTATTTTCTGAAACAAATCATTTTGGGAAAAAAACTGCTTGGTGTTGCTCGATTTTAGTCAAAAATGCCAATTCTGACCGAAAAATAAAATAGCACCACACAGTCTTTTGTTGTAAAATACTCTGATAACGGTAAAAATAATTCTGAAAATAGCAAGCGTTGGTTTTTTTTGCTGTTTTATTCGTTTTATGTTAGTGCGTATTAGTAGGAGACATTTACATATAAAAATGGGACGCTAAAAGCATTGTAGTGCAGAAAAACGAGAACTGATCCGAAAGTTGATATCAGCAGGGAAATCTTATAGAGAAGTTGGTCGATTAGTTGAGTGTTCCAATAAAATGATAAGAAATGCCATAAAATTTCAAGAAAAGCCTGTAACACGTGGTTGAAAACGTTCTGTTTCAACATTGCTGGCCAATCGCTTAGTCCGACAGGTTAAAAAGGAACCTTTTAAAACAGCTACCGAGCTGAAAAAGGACTTTAACATCGATGCAACACTATAAACAGCTCGGAGTTGTTTGCGAGTTAATGGATTAAAAGCCTGTAGCCCCAGTAAAGTTCCACTTCTAAGTGCCAGACATGTTGTAAAGCGTATTGCGTTTGCTAAAAAACACTCAATTTGGCCACTCGAAAAATGGAGGAATGTTTTGTGGACAGACGAAAGAAAGATTGTGCTTTATGGTGGAAAAGGCTCTCGGGCGTATGTCAGAAGACCACCGAATGCAGAATACAATCCAAAATATACCATCAAAACTATTAAACATGGAGGTTGTATAATAATGATATGGGCATGCTTTTCTTATTACGGAGTAGGGCCCATTTATCATATTACTACTATTGACCAACACGTTTATGTTGATATATTGGATAAAGTGATGTTACCGTATGCAGACTATAAAATGCCGTTGTCCTAGGTTTTCCAACAGGACAATGACCCAAAGCACACTAGCAAGAAGGCGAAGAATTGGTTTGAGGAGCATAAAGTGAACGTTATGGAGTGGCCAGATCTTAACCCAATCGAGAATTTGTTGGCTGACATAAAGGAGGTGGTTGCTGCTGCCAACTCACCACAAAGGAGTCACTTTGAAACGTAGTCAAGGAGACATGGAGCCAAATTCCGCAAAAACGATGTCAGGACTTAGTTAACTTGATGCCAAGACGTTGTGTAGCCGTCATTGCCAATAAAGGTCATGCTACAAAATACTAATATGTTAAGAAATAATTAATATTTATTGTAAAATGTTTAAAACAATTGATCTTATAATATTTCCTTATTTTAAAGTACACATTAAAGCTGTGGTACTATTATTTTTTTCGCGTTTTATTTGAATTTTTGTTTAATAAATGAATACTTTATATTAAAACTTGTGTATTTTGTTTTTTACAAAAGTTATAAGCCATTTTACTTTTAAATATGTATTTAAAAGATTTTCAAACTTTCAAAAATAGTTAAAAATTTTAATTTCAACCAATTTTTGGTGGTGGTGCTATTATATTTTTCGCAGCTGTAGGTGTAAGTATAAAATTTAAACATAAATTTTCTGTTTACACCTAAAATCGATGCATGGGAGGCCTTCTACAAGACAATAGTTAGTTGAAATTAACTTTTACCCTGAGTTTCTATCGAGACACTATTTCTATCCATTAATCAACCAAGAGCCCCAAATTAAGAGGTATTTTAAGTTAACTACTCTCATTAAACTCACAAGTCCCAGCAGAGCAAGAGACAATCCTGACCTCTCTCTATGTATGTACGTACGTAGTATGTATGTATGTATGCATGTATGTATGTATGTATGTATGTATGTATGTATGTATGTATGTATGTATGTATGTATGTATTAAAACAAAATTAGGGAACCGTTGTAGAAATGTTATGAGAAAACGTTCAAGGTTGTTGGTTATAAAAGAAAGCTCAAAGCAAAGACTAGAAAAATGCAAAATATAGTATATATTATATACTATACTTTATTTCACATAAGATTATATTTATTATAAGCTCTATTTGCATTTATATAACATTTATATAAATAAAATCTAAGTGAAAAAAAGTTAACAAAAAGTTGAACTTGTTTTTCTTTTTTCATCAGTAATATAAATAACATTCTATTTTTATAAGATTTATGATAATTTAAAAAACCAACTCAAATATATATTTAAAACTGTTTTAAAATGTATCCTACATTAATTCACATTTCATCACTCAATGGAGTTACTTTGAAGTTAAAACAGCTTCAAGTACAGTTTTGTATGATAAATCATCGCGATCATTAGCCTGAATTTTAACAGCAAAACCAGGACAGCCTTTTTCAACAGCAGTTTTACTTGTGGTCATTATCATTTTTTCCTGAGCCTTTGCATTGTCATCAGCATAAGTAAAAAAAACAACTTTTGTACGCCGCCCATCTGCAGTGTTAACATCAAATATATAAAAAGCATATCGACATTTATGCTCCACCAGATAATCAACCATTCTATCATAAGCTGGATTCTCTCTATTTTTGTACTTTTCGAGAGTGGCACTTTCTCCAAGAGGAGGGCATAAATCTAGAACAACTTTATCTTTGTCTGGTTTCATTACTAAGAAATCATGAGTTGGTTTATTACAGTTTGATTTAAATTGATTAAAAACTTCACAACATTCAGGATGAATTGTAAATCCAGAGGAAGTCATATCGATGCTATAAGTAACATAAAAAAAGCATTTAATTAACTTTTACTCATTTTACAAGATAAAAACTATTAAGTATGTAAATTTATCAAATTAAAGTATACAATCTACTAAATTTAACTTTTGAAAACTAAATTTGCTTAAACCAAATATAAAAATTATATAAAATTTTACTTTAAAGATCTGTTTTACTGTACATCATATGTTACAAAACAATTTGCAAAAAACAGTGTTAGATACTGGAGATAATGTATTCTCCTATTTCAAAATTACAATTTAAATACTTCTTTTTGCTTATTTTATTTTCACTCATTATTTTGATATTTTCTGTTACGACTGTTTCTTTTCTGACTAAGCCACAAGCAAATGTATCTATTTTATCTTGGGTTTATAAACAATAAATACACTGTTTTTAATATAAAGCTATGAGTTTTAAGCCACTGACAAAACAGATAATTAAGTAAGTTGCTTGTATAGATAACAAAGTATACTGCTTTATAATGATATCAATAAGAAGTTAAAATAATACTTTAGGATATTATGGTCCAATTTAGTATTTTGATTGATTTCTTATTCATAATTTAGTGATAGCAAAAATAAAATTAATTGACAAATTTTCTGTTAAATGAATTCATAAACATTTCAAAAATGTTTGTTTATAAAATTTAAGTCAATAATCAAACCATAACACATGTAGTGCTATGAACTCACAAATTTGAGAAAGCTGAAACCTATAGAACATTGCACCTAAGTATTACAGTAACATTTTAATAATAAGTGTTTAAAAAAATAAAGCTTTCACAAACATAAAGCAGAGTTACAAACATAAGAAAATCATTATATAAGAACAAAAATTATTTTTAAAATTTCAGTTTCACCATTGGTGATTTATAAAATACAACAAACTTTTATTTATAAGTAAGTTTACAAAGTTATTAAATTTAAAAACAATCTCACCACAAAAAAACTCATTCTTGCACAGTATCAGTTTTTTTAAAGATCTCAAAACAAATCCATTTTAATGGTCGTTTTTTTTGTTCAAATTTAATAACTCTACATAAGGAATTCTGTAATTTAAAAACTTATTGAAATTAAAAATGAAAGCAAATAGCTGTTTTAACACTTTAAAAAGTTTTGTTTTCATTTAGCTCAAGACTAAATAAACATATCGTCGTTGAATTTATGAAGAATGTTTGGCATTTGTAAATATAATCACTAACCACATTTTAATACCTTAATATAGCAAATTAACAAGATTATAACTGTAAATATCAATTAGTGTCATTTCAAAATTCAATAGGGTTAAAAATAAACTAAATTATATACGGAAACGTCAGAATTGAATTAACTACTTACGGCAACTGCAGATGTTCGTGTGTAAATAATACCTGCAATTATTAGATAAACTACTATTTAAATGGTACTTTTTGTAGATAATACAAGAGCATATATATTTTTTTAATATATCGGAAATCTGTTCTTGAAAGAAAAGAAAAGTGGTCTTAAATCCTGATGTCGACCCAAAGCGTCTCTGATCAATGCATTGGGGCGGAAGAATACATTAGATTTCAATTGTAAACCGTATTGGCCATAACCACACAAGTGAGCTAAAATAACGATTTTTTAATCAAAGAATTTTCGTTTTATTGTCGAGCATTCTAACTTAGTTGTTCTTTGAACCCAATTGGTTTTTAATATTTCCAAAAATGGTAATGTTTGCAACATCAATGTTTGACTTTTTTTTGCGCGTTTTGATAAGTTACACCTACTCAGGATCAGTAATAATGTTATTATTTTGATCAGAAATAATGTTATTACTTTGAGATCAGTGGTTACACCTAATTTTTCATTTTTTTGAATATAATAGGAATAATGAAGACTTACGCTTTTTTTTTCTTTTTAAATATAGTATATATATTATATACTATATTTAAAAAGAATTTTATAGTATATATATTATATACTATAATATAAAAAAAAGTCAAATAATATACATTTATATATAATTTAAATGCATATTATTTTTGCATTTATATATAATATATATTATAGTATATATATATTATATACTATAATATATATTATATATAAATGCAAAAATAATATACATTTAAATTATATATAAATGCAAAACTTTTTTTTAGTTCAAAATTACTTATGCCTAAACCAAAAACATTTTTAACCAATGTATATGTATGAATTTAATAAATATATGTTACAAGTCTAGGATGTTTACATATTGTGCATGTACTAATCTTAGCAAACACCAAATTAAAAATTATCTCAATGTATTTTTTAATAAAAAAAAAATCCTGTTTTTTTAAGAACTTTTAATTGTTTAAGAATTTATTTATTGAAAAATAACAAATGAGCCCAAAGGCCACTTATACTTCTGTATACTAGCTCACAGTGCCACAAAACCCAAATTATTCTGAACCTTTCATCCCAAGAAAAATCTTTTGAGGTATGGTAGGCACAAATCGACGGCTACACTAGTATTAATACAACTAATATTCCAAAACCACCCTATTACGCCCGAGGAAAATCAATTTTTTTATTTTATTTATTTAATTGTTCTTATAATTTGGAGTTTAAAACTTGTTTTTAAAGATTCCATTGCGATTCACTTTTTTTATTTAGTAGTTCTGAGCATAAAATGTTTTGTTTTAATTATTTTGCTTGGTAGAAGGGATTTAGGTTAAGGAGCTTCATTACAGCCTTTGCCAGACTATCAAGTAGAAAAGATTCGTACAACTTTAAGACTGCTTTCTTTTTTGTATTGAAAAGACAATAACCAGTCAACAATGCCCAAATGATCCTCCCAGAAGAACAATCAACAGTGATGAAACGATGTTTAACATGCTTTTTTATCATTGGTAGAAGTCTTTCGTATAGTTGCACCAAACAAAAACTGAAACAGAATCTTGAATGTCACAAAAGATAATGTTACAGCTGAAAGAGTAGCTCCTTTATTGAATTTAAATAAGACTCTGTTATATCGTTGACTGTAAGACTGAACCAAGGAAAAATAAAAATCTCATTTGTCTTTCTAGGTAGTGTATTTTTTAAATTTATCATCCTTTGAACTTAAAAATTTATGAATATTTAAGCAAACTAAATTAAAGCTTCAAGAAGTATGTACCCAAGAATTTAACAAAGAAAAAAAAAAAATTTTTTTTGCTATTTATTTTTATATGAAGTTCTATTGCTGGCTTTTTTGGCTATTTATGGCTTTTTTTTGGCTATTAAAAACATTTTGAATAGAAAGAACAATAGAGGACGAGAGTTCTCAATGCCGCAGTTAGATAATGACCAAATTGCTTAATCTTGAAAAACGACTAGAAGATAAAACCACAATCGACCGAATGTGCTAACAAACGGCAGGTAGCTTAATCAAGACCCTTAAATTCGCTGCCCCTCCCTCTTAATTAAGGTGTGTGGGGTAGCCTAGTCACGGCTCTGACTACAAAGCATAATAAATATCTTAGATAAATATTGTCTTACACTCAGCTTTAAATTTAAATAAAATTTTTTAGTAACGCATACAAAATTTGTTCTTCTAATATACTTTTAATGAGCTGTTAAATACCACATCTAAATTTAAAAGCATCTTTCACAGTCTACTTATTTGTAGTAGTACCATTACTAACATGTTCTACTATATCTAACTCTAAATTTAATAAAAATCAAATTTAAAAGGTTGAATTCTTAATTAGTAGAGCCGATAGCATCATTAAGCAATCCAAACTTGATTGAAAAAGTATTTTTTTAAACCTATTTTTAATAATGAAAAAAAAGGCGTGCACTCAAGTTCATAAGTGCTAAACTGACAAAGCATGCATCAAGTTTCAAAACTACTTTTTACCCAACTGAATATTCTGAGGCAAACTGCAATAACTATACTCGTGTCAAGTTAAAAAGATCAGCTTGAAATATGTTTAAAGTAGTTTTACCACAAAAAAGCAAAAGTGTTTAATGACTTGTTTAAAATTTAAAAAAATTTAAAAAGTGTAATGAAACTTTACTCGTTAAATTTTTGTCATTTTGAATTTATGTAATCATTTTTTAATACTTTTGATGTTCTACTATATTTGTTATATACTTTGTCGGTGTGTTTTTAACAGGGCGTTTGTTGAGAGCAATGTATATATATATATATATATATATATATATATATATATATATATATATATATATATTATATATATATATATATATATATATATATATATATATATATATATATATATATATATATATATATATATATATAACATGTGATTCCAAAAAATCTGGACAAATTAAATTCTAAAATATTTTTAGAAAGATGACTTATTTTTTAAGTTTTGAACGATGTTTTAAAAAGAGCAATGTTCATAGAGTAATATTACAAAAAATTACAAATTTTCCATTCCTTGTGTGCAAACTGTATCAACTCTTGTAAAACTCTCCTTACCAAGTCGATGTACGCGCTCAATGTCGACATGTTTGAATCAGTAGTTGATACGATTTTTGGATCAAATTTTTCGCTTCCCAACAATTAGCATATACTGCTCTCTTGATTTCATTCCAAAAATCTTCAATAGGTAGCAATTCTGATACGTTTGCAATATTTTGACTTCTGGGCACATATTCGACATTTTTGGACCTCAAAAATTCTTGAACTTTTTTTGAGTAGTGAGATGATGCAAGGTCAGGCCAAAAAACTATTTTTAATCATCTTTATGAACAGTCTCTATAAATGGGAGCAAACATGATCTCAAACACTTGTCTATGTACACATTTTCATTAACAGCTTGACCGGAAGGTGCAACATAATGTTTTGACAATCCCTTTGGAGAAATTGCAACCCAAACCAATAATTTTTGTTCAAATTTTGATTTTCTTTTTAATTTAACATCATTTGGTTTCGTAGTAACATCTGATGAATAAAATCCACTGTTTCCTGAAATATTACAATTACTTAATCCAAAATATGATTCATCGTCAATAATCACCTGTTTTTTTCGAAAAATTTCAACCAATTTAGAGCACTTTGGGCGAACAAGAGATTGTTTTTCAGGAGTTCTTTTTGGAGCCTTAATTTTTTTAAGATAACGAATGATTGTCTTCTGCTTTATCGTTTTTCATATGTATGATTGATTGACATTGAATTTTTTAGCAAGAGAACGTGGACTGATTCCATGTTGATGATCGATTTTTTTTTCCAATTGTTTGATCTTCTTTTTAGTCATCTTAACTGCTTTCCTACCGCTTCCAACTTGTCGTTCGGGTAATATGTTGTTGTCTTTTCGTTTTAGAATATTGTAGAGCGTAGATCTTGGAGTACTTTCCATCATAAAATGTTTTACAATTGCGTTTTTGGAAAGTTCTGGGTTAATTTCAATAAACTCGTACACTCGCTTTCTTACGTCATCTTGTTTCGAAGTAACTTTTTTCATCATTTCAAATTTGTTGCTCCGTATAAAATTAATGAATTTTGTAGAGAATTTAATTCTCCACAAAATGGCGTGCGAGCCAATCAAAAATGGCGGGAAGTTTGTCCAGATTTTTTGGAATCACATTTTATATATATATATATATATATATATATATATATATATATATATATATATATATATATACATATATATATATATATATATATATATATATATATATTTGACAATTTTAGCATATTCTGGTACATTGTGTAGCTCACTGCACAAATCTATATCTTTGGCAATTTCCGAGATAACTATTGACTCCTCCAACTGATTTAATGAAAAACGTAATCTTAGGTTTAAAAAACTGACGTATTTAATAAGTTAAGTGTTCGCTAACTTAATAACTACGTCAGTTTTTTAATCAAAGAAGTTTAACCACTCAAAACAACTGATATAATAATTTGATGGGGTCGCTTTGGATTCGATATTACCTTTGCGTAATTTAAACGTATTAAGTTAAGTTTATATTCTGTTATGTTTAACCTTTATTTTTGGCGTTGTGTAATAGCATTTTTTAAAAACACCATGAACATTAACAACGTGTTTAAATTGCTTTTTTTTTTAATTGCTTAAGTAAGTACGAAAGCTCCTGCATATAATTATTTTAGTACGACATCACTCTTAAAACCTTAATCGATGTATGCTAGGGCTAGAAATTTAATTGGATTAAGGCTTGAAATCCTGGGGCTTAAATTCTTAGGGCTTGAAATTTAGTTGGATTAAATTGCATTTTTAGCGTTACTAATTTGTATGTAACACTATTTCATTTGCAATGTATATAAAGTATAATAAAACTTATAAACTTTATTGATTAAACGTAATTAAACGTAAAGTATCATTATTATCAAAAGATTGTCGGAAAACTGCAAAAAACCAGATGGTCTAGTCACCATAAAACTGCTTTAATTTACATGTGATTTTTGCATACTTGTGTTAAAAACAGCTTTAATTTCACAAAATCTCATGGTATCGTCTGTTTATTTTGGACTCACATATAAAAAATTGTAATATAATCAAAAACGGATAAATGATGTTTTTAGTACGAATATATTTAAAAAATTGCAATCATACAGTCCTCCTCTTCATTCATTCAAAGAGGAGGCAGCTGAAATCAAAATTTTTAAATATCTATTAGGTATTTTCACAATAAGAGCTAACTTACTGTTTATTTTGTCAAATTATGAGTTTCTTAAATTAACAAATATGAATGTGAATTTTATGGGAACCACTCTATATACAAAATAAAGCTATGATATTGAGGCAAATTTTAATATAAATGGAGAGAAAGCATATTTAATTATAAATAAGCTAAAACAAGTTATTGAAAATAACTTTAGTTTTGATATTTCGAAGAACATCTCCTCTGAGATATGAAGATTGTTTATTAATTAAACCAAAATAACATTATAATTATTTCGAAGACCTTTCAAATATGCCCCAATAATCTGCAGATATTAAACAAAATTTCTCTCTTTTTTTACAAAAAAATGCTTTTTCAAAACCATTATGATTGACTAAAACGTTTAATAATTCTTTTAAATACTGTGTGTATATTTTCAAATATAATTATCTACTATAACTAATATTCTTATTAGTTTATCGAATTATATTTTATAGGATTAAAATTTAATTTTTTTAAATTTGATATATATTCAATTTGTTTTAAAAAATCAAGAAAATCATATGGGTTGTATCTTGTTTTCATATGATATTTAAAAACATATCTCTTGTATTTAAATGATATTTATAAACATACATCTTGTATTTACATGATATTTATATACATATATTTTGTATTTATATGATATTTATATACATATATCTTGTATTTGTATGGGATGAAGAATCTGGAATTTTGACAAATTTTCTATACGAAGCTCTGATTATAGGAAGAATTATGATATTAGGAAGAAAAAAACTATTTCTAATCATAAATGACTGTTATATGTTTGAACACTGCTATATCAAAGAACACTGTTTTGTATAACACTGTTTTATATAACAGTGTTATACAAAATTTCAATAAAAAAAATTACAATTACAGAATAACTTTATTACAAATATAATCGGCAGGACTTCCAGAAGATCATACGATCTTATCATGAAGCCCTTTACAATATCAAATATGATAATAATATCAAACACAACAACAATAAAATCAAATTAACCAATAAAAATAAATCAACGTAAACTATATATGACTGTGCATTTAATAATATACTGGATAAAATATATTAAACAAAAGAACTAAAAACAAGAATATTTTCTGCTGAAAAGATAACTTCTTTTAATTTTTGTTTGAAGTTAAAGTCCATTTCAAAGACAAATTAAAATTTGGCAAAACTATTTTATTTCCTAAATAAGGAGCTCAATAACAATTAAACAGTTGTTCAAATTTAGTTTGGTAGAAAGGTTCTTAAAGATTTTTTTCCATTGCGAAGATTGTATTTGTTTTTGGGTTTTACATTATAAAAGTTTACAAATACATCAGGAGATAAATGATTTTTACATTTAAACATGAAAAATAAAATATTATAAACATTTCGTATACATTTAAGGCTTTCATTTAAGTTCGTATACATTTAAGGCTTTCATTTCTCTCAGAAGTGGCTTTAAATTTGAAAACGATTTACAAATCTAATTAAGCAGCTGCGTGTTTCTGATGCTGATAAAGAGATTTAAGTTTAGTTTTGTGCGCGCTTCCCCATTATTTGTGGCTATAAATGAAGAGAAATGTTTTTGTTTCTTTTTTCAAAAAATTCCATTAAAAAACTTTTTCATAGAGTTTTTTGTAAAATTCCATTAAAAAGAGTTTTTTTTTTAATTTTATTTATAAGAAATTATTTTCCTTATTCCAGAACAAAAGGTAAAATATGTTTTATAAAGTTTAAAAATCAGGACTTACTTACAGGAGTTTCGAAGTGCTGGGGAGCTGTGTTAATTTATTCCATCCGCCTGATTTATTCCATACCACTGCGTAAAACTCAAAACGAGAATGCGTTTTTAAGTTATAGCCGTTAGAAATGACCGAACATAGTTAGAAAATAGTTCCGTTTTTTATGGATGGAATAAATCATGCGGATGCACAGTGATCAGGAATAACTTAAAATTAGGTCAAAATTAATTTTGTCAAAAACATTTATTCAAAATTGCTGAAAATTTACTCTAAGATGTAAAAAAAGTAGACAAGGAATAAAGACTTAAAATATTTTAAAAAGGGTTAAGTATGGTCAGGGGTAGCAAATTTTACTTGGCCCCCTCCCCACCACCTTGCCCTTGAGCAATTTTTACTAATTAAGTTTTAAACTAATTATTATTTTGAAAACCAAATCAAAAATTATGAAAATAATTAGCTAACATGATCTATACATTTTATATTTCATCTAAATTGAAAAATAAGCTTTAAAATAAATCAGCATTGTCTTATTCATTATGTTCATATACATCTTTGTAATCTATTTCCTCAGTAACTAATTCATAATTTTCTTCATCTTTGTCTTCATTGTCATACTCATTGTACTCACTATCAGTTTCATTATCACTTTGAATTTCATCAATGGTATTTTTATTTGATTTTTTAACAAGTTCTAGAGCGCTCTTTGATAATTGAACTGTTTTAACTTTACTTCTATCTTGAGAAATTATTATAGTTGATATTATTGGATCACTTGTAATAAGAAGATAGTGAAGTTAATCCTCAATTGTATGGAGTCTTTTCTTGAATGGTGAAGTCTGAATTGTTTATTATCTTTATTTCTAGATTCTTGAGCTTCTTTTGAATATAATCCAATTGGCAACAAGAACTTTGAAATTATTTCAGAACTGTGAAGCAATAACTTATGCATAGATACAGGCATATAAAACCAATTATATTTTTCACAATAAAGCTTTGCTGTTTTAGTGCAATATTCACTGAATTTTATTGTATCTATCTCATAACTTGAATTTATTATGTTCAAAATGTTTGCAAAACGTTCTATTAATTCTTTATCTATGCCTGTAATAGAAGAAAATAAATCAAAATGTTTAAATGCTTGTCTGGCAGTATTACCGTCATTTGAAGTTCCAGAACCACCTTGCCTAATAAAATCTACTCTTAACCCTAATTCTTCTAAGAATTTATTTTGTATGATTCGTTTTTTTTTCCCACAAACTTCTTTGTCGTCATTACCACGAATTTGCCATTTTTTTATTTCAAGTCTGTAAGAAATGTGTAACAAACATTCAAAACACCTTATCCGAGCATGCAATGGAGAAAGACCTAATTCAATGTTATCTATATTAGAAGTTGGAGTTGGTATTGAACCACATGCAATAGAATTCATTTTTTTAGGAGAAGCTGAACATATATTACAAACTTGTTGTGAAGAAATTGAGCATATTGAATTGACAGCCTTCCCGTCAATCATTGTTAATTTTAAATTAAATTTAACTTTAGTTACAATTACTTCTAAACTATTTATCAACTCAAATTCTGAATCCTCTCGTAAATTTATTTGATTTTGAATATATTCTTTTTCAAAATTCAAAATAGCTTCTGTTTCCTTTAGATATTGAACTCGTATTGGTCGACAAAATCTAATTGACGATGGTTTAGGGTTTGTCCAAACAGAAATGTTTCCAAATGAAGGATCCAAAAGAACAAAAGTGGTACTAAATAAATCAGAGTCTTTCGAACTATCATTGTCAAATTTTTGCTTATATTCACTTTGACCAGATGCACCATCAAACCCCCATTTACAACTTAATATTCCTTTTGTTTAATCGTTATTCTCTAGTTGCATAATTTGAGTTATGATTAAATCAATTTGAAAAAAACGAATTATTGTGTGATCAAGAAGACTTTGAAGTTTAATTTCAGCACTTTGCTCCCTAAATATAATGCCATCAGGATAGCATTCTTTTCTTGCTAATAAAATATCACTATATAAAGGATATATATTTGCATTTCTTTCCTTAGCTGTAATCCTTATTTTCTGATAAGCTCTTTGGGACAAACCAGCTGAGACCATCAAAGCCAAACCTTCCTTTGGAGATAATTTTATAATAGGCTTTTCATTTTTAATCATATTAGCTACTTTATCGGGTTGACTGGGAGAAGAAACCAATTGGTTTAAAGTAAAACACAGACTATAGCATTGACTTCTCCTTGAACTTACTATAGCAGATAAGATCAACTCGTCATAAGTATGGTTTGTTCCCATTTTTTCACTCTTTCTTCTTTTTGTTCTGCTGCTTGATTGTTCCCATTCAAGGCATTTCAAAAGCATTTTCTTCCGAGTGTTTTCTTTTCATTTTGATACGTTATGTTATTAAAAGTTGACGCAATGGAATGTTCTTCTAATTTTTCTAGAAAAACTAAATCTGATTGAAGCCAACTTGCTTCTTTAATTTCAAAGCGATCACGTTGTCGATTATGATTATAAATTTTTTTTTTTAAGTTTTGAATAAAATTTTCCATTATTTTTAGTATACTTCTATTTTGTTTAGAAGAACGCAAGTCTGTCTGATTAACTTCCAAAATGTAATCAAAAAGTAAATTTTGAAGCGATTCATTTTTATCGACTAAAACTCTGTCTTTAATAACTAAATAAAGCTGATGTTTAATAAACTTTATATTCATTTTAAACTAAAAAGAGAGATAAATTATTTTAACTTTTGTATGCATATATATATATATATATATATATATATATATATATATATATATATATATATATATATATATATATATATATATATATATATTATATATTCTACAACAGAGATAACTTCATAAGCTATGTACTAGAATAAAATAAAATAAAAAATTTTGTTTAGACGTGTCAGGAAAAACTCGCAAAACATGAAAGTTGCTAATTTTTTCTATAAAATGAACTTTTTAAAACTACATTATTTCCGAATGGGGCAAGTTGGGGCAGCTAACTTTTTTGATTTCTTATGGAATGATACAAACTCTCTTTAAAAAAAGAATTGGCTTCGTGAAGGAAGTCTAAGGTAAAAAGTCCTAGCACCATAAAAAAACAGTTTAAAATCGTTAAAAAAGCATTTTTTAAATGCATTTTTTACTTGTATAAATACATATTTAAATTTTTTTTATAAATTAAAATAGAATTATCTATTACCTTTGCATGTTATAAAAGTTAAAATAAAAAATTTTGTATATAGGGAAAAAATTAAGTTTTAATAATGATAAAATTTTAATGATAAAAAAAAGCTGTTTTTGATCAATTTCAAACGTATATTAACGTTTAAATATATTATTTCAGTATTTATTTTTTTATACCATTAGAATCATAAGAAACAGTAGAAAATAGTTAGCTAATAACATTATTGAAATTACGCTACTCAAAAAACTATACTTTGGCCAAATTTTTAGTGTTTCTGAATCACTGTGGGATAGAATAATCTACTATAGTTGTAGATTATTCCATCCCAGTGTGTAAAACATCAAATTAAAACTAATTTTACAACTTATTATTTTTATTTTCATGTTTACTTTGTAAAGATAATAGTCATTTAAAAGTCGTTTACAAATTTTTAATTCATATGATTCAAATAAATGTGATTAATACGCAGTAGAATGGAATAAATCAAACGGATGAAAAAATCTACAATAGCAGTAGATTATTCCATCCGCTTCAATTAATACATGGAACTGCAACTGTTATTACCCCAGTAGATTATTATATCTTCCATTAATATCTTTAGTCTATGTACTCTTTTATTAATAACAAATGGAAAAAAATTTTATTTTATTACATTTGCAATAAACTTGCAAAATAAAAATTTTTAATGAAACTTTTGAGTAAAAGGTGCCTTTTAACCATTTCGGTTTTTTAAATTTATTTTTACCACTTCATAGCGCAACAGCTAAGGAATCCATATCTTGTTCAATACAAAGTCTTTTTTGAGATTTGTAACAAACACGCACAAAAAAAACTGTTTATTATTGTCTGCACATCTTGTGGTTCTCGCAACTCCTGGCTCATTCTTTACTAAAATTATTATAAAAGGTTATATTATTAACAAAAATTTGCTGAGTTAGATCCCAGTGGCCGTCGTCCGGGGGACGTCAACGTAACGTCTCACGGACGTCCAGACGTCCGTTAGACATTCGAAAGACGTTCCTCGGACGACGTTTATCCATTAGGATTATGAGTTAATTTTTATATTGTAAGAAAACCTAACAGGTCATTTAAGAAACTCAATAACCATTACAGGATTTAAAAGTTTCAGTAAGCGTCTTTTTTTTAAAAATAATCAACAAAACCCTTTTTTCTGATTAAACTTTTATTTGCTTAGTTTCATCTTTTGTAAGTTATGTAACAATTATAACTTATATACTGATTTAATTATACATCGATTTGAATTATATATCAAAAGCGTAAATGTATACCACAATCATTTGGAAAAACATAAATTCTTTTTTTGAGAAAGATTTTGCATTTTTATCAAGAAGTATTTTTAAAATAATAGAAATATACCATTAAAAACAGCATTAAAAGAGTTTCATTGCCGAACGTTCTGAACGAATCTTCAACCTGTTTAATTTAATCCTATTATACTTTAACTTGTTTAATTTAATCCTATTTACTTCTATGTACAATAGTACATAGAAGTAAATAGGATTAAGTTAAACAAGTTGAAGTAAAAGATTTACTAAAACTAGTAATTTAGGCTATTATTTTGGAAAATCTCAACCTGGATTTTAGTAATATGGTATAAAGCAAAATGTTATAGGGCCAGGAATGTAAAAAAAAGAAATACTTTTTTAAAGTTATATTTATTTAGTTTACAAAACTTATTTTAGACTTCACGAGTATGGGAGTTTGTTGGAATCAATTTTGCTGGGCCCTTTACTGAAACAAAAATAGGCAATAAATATTTTCTTAGTTGTACCCATCTATTTTCAAAGTGGCCAGTAGAATATGTTATGCCAAATAAAGATGCTATAACAGTGGCAAAAGCTATAATAACTGGTCATAACTTGGTTTTCCCTCAGCTATAATAAAAGACAATGGAACTGAACTTTGTAACCAGGTTGAGACGAAAAAATAGTTATGTGAAAACTCTTTTATTCAACTTATGCAATTATTACTGTTACTTTTATAGTTAAACTACGAAATGTATAAATTATTGAACAAAGAAGAACAGCTGTGTATCATCCACAATCAAATGGGCTGGATGAAAATACTTTCAAAAACATTAAAAAGGTACTTCATCTTCCTAAATAACCTCAAAAATGCAAGATATACCTGAGCTGGTTATTTTTGAATAGTTTGAAAAGTATGATACTTTTATACATTACTTTTGTTAAAAAATTTGATGTAACATGTAAAAAGACTTCTTTTTGAAAAAAAAGAACGTTTTTTCAATCATTTTGTTGCTCTTTTAATTATTACAAAACCAATCTGGGCTACATCAGGACATAACCGAGCGATTCCGTTTAGGATTTATAACAAGGTCACATTTTTTTGCATCACAGTTAATTTTTTTCATAAGATATGCAAATAATAGCTCATTTCGTGCTTTTTAGGTAAAAGTTCATCAAACTACAGTACAGGAGCATGGGGTTGAAAAAAAGTCATAACCCTAATCGATACTTATGTCGAAATCGATTTTTCAATGGCGGAGTGGACTTTTTTCAAAAGCTATGCAAATAATAGTTTTTTTCGTGCTTTTTAGGTAAATGTTCATCAAACTACAGTACAGGAGCACGGGGTTGAAAAAAAGTCATAACCCTAGTGTACATGCACAGAGGATGAAAGGGTTAAAGCATAAAGAGGCGTACAAGGGAGGAGGAGGGTCCTAAATCAGTGGTTTTACTGCGTACATACTTTATGGATGCCCCCTAATACACTTTACTGATTAGTACTATATTTATTTCTTTCAGCAGTTAATTTATAAGAATTTATTTTAAAAAGACAGAATTTCCAGAGAGTCATATCATACACATTTATGCTAAATATTTCTTAAATCATTTTAAAGAGTGCGAGCTTTAACATTTAAAAGCAAATAAATTTTTAATAGAGTTTATATTATATATGGTTATATGAGTATAAAAAATTTAGATCTTAAACTTTATTTGTTTTTGATATTTATATATTTTTATATTTATAATTGCTATATTCATAAATGCTATATTTAATTGTTATATTTAGATGGATATTAAACAAATGTAGATAAATAAATTGAATAATTCTTATAAAAAACAACATTAAAAGATTTTTACATTTTCGATTTTTTCGACAGAAATTGCATAACCGCATTCATACACTCATCTGAAAGCCATCTTTCCTCCAAACGAACGCATTCTTCGTCATTAACTTTTAAAAGTGTTTCTTTTTCTCGATTTCGATTAAGAGCTTTTGAATAGAGAATCGACTGAAGCGAGAAACATTAAAACATTAAATAATAAGACAAACGCTTAAAAGATATTTGAAATTTCATAAAAGATATTTTCAAAACAAACCTTGTTTGGTAACGAGGCTAGATGCTTTATTTTTTCTTGAACAGTTTTATGGAACTCTGCATGTGGGATGACTTCAGATATAAGACCTCTATCGAAAGCTTCGCGTGCAGTTAATTTTTTTCCAGCAAGTAGCATCTCATTTGCCTTTAATAGAAAAAGTGTTTTTAAATTGAAGATAAAAAAAAAATTACGAGTATTACTGAGCATATTAAAGTTCGTACCTTAGCATAACCCATAATTTTTGGAAATGTATACGAGGAACAACCTTCAGGTGACTGACCCAGAGTAGTAAACGGAGTTTGAAATGTAGCATTCTCGACTGCATAAACCAGATCAGCAAGTCCCAATAATGTAACAGAAATACCGACAGCTGGTCCATTAACAGAACATACAAGAAGCTTCGGAAAATTTATAAAACTTTCAACAAACCCTCTAAAGAAATTTTAATTTGAAGATAAATGTACAATTACAAAAAAGAATACAACTTCATGATTTGCATGTTGTAACATTCTGACATATCATATACATTTGTATATGTCATATGACATATCATACACATTCACATGTCATATGACATATCATACACATTCACACATTCACATGTCATATGATATCACATATCACATTCACATGTCATATGACATATCATACACATTCTGACATAAACATACTGACAGTATCAACATAGCAAGTATAAACAGCAAGTAAACTGTCCAATTCATTTAACTTTTTTTTAAATTTTAAGTTGTCTTTTTTTGTGTACTTGTTTGTTAAATTAGTTTCTTTTGCTTATTCTTTGTTTAATATTTTAAAAGAGATTCCGAAAAACTGTTTGACGGAAAAAGAAGTTTTGGCCATTTTTTAGGATAATAAAAAAAAAAAAAAAAATTAAATATATAATAAGGAAAAAAAATCAGATCTTTAAAATCTTTCTTTAGCAATCTTGAAGTTAAATTTTCAGCAAGAGTGAATAAAAAACTTAAATCAAGACATGATACCTAGAGTATAAAGGATAACCAAAAAGAATACAACTTATCAGTGCCTAACATTTTCAATGTTAATATACAATTTGTTAAACCTGGAATACTGTCCTAGGAAGGTCAAGGTAGTTGGGGAAGGAAGGTTAAAACAGGCAAGGGTGGGGATTTAAAGGAAAGGGAGAACTCCCCAAGACCTTCCATTGCCAAGCAAAGGTCTGGGGAGTGCTTTTGCCACAGTGAGGTCTGGTGGAATAAACTACCAATAATGAACATTCCTGGCATATAAAATTGGTAAAAGTGTATGTTAAAACATCCATCTTCATTTCATAAATAGTGTTTATTTATGACCACTATATAATATTTATTTTGGCACTGACTAAATATATTTTGCACAAATTAAGTTTTAAAATGCTGACGTAAATCCAGACAGTTATTTAAGAAAACGCAGAATAAAAAAAAACAATAATGTAAAAAAGAAAAAACTTTTTTTACCTTAATTAAATCCCTTCATATTTAGATAGTACCTGCCCTAACCAAAACTCTAAGTCAATTATGCACTGAAACCCCTGCTACATATGCATACAACCCCTGCATGTACATGTATATGATTTTTTTTTAAATTCCTAAAAAGTTCTGGAAGTTTTGAAAAGTTTTAAATTATTGAGTATATATAAAGTGTAAAACAGCTTATGAGATCAATTAAAATTTCTGCATTGTAACTTCTGTATTTCGCAAAAAATTAATGACATTAAAGACCATATACAGCACTGTCTGCTGCGTAGTAGCCAAACCGCACAAAATATATGAAATCAGATAGGTCAGGACTTAAAAATACAAAATCAACCCACATGACCACATGACTTTTGATTGTATTTCTCTCACATTAGGAGTTATAGGATTGAGAGAAGAGAGAAAAAGAGACTACCCTATTCTATTGTAGTTGACAAAGTTGTCGTTGAGAAGAGAGAGAAAAAGAGACTACGTTACTCCATTGTAGTTGACAAGGTTGTAGTTGAGAGGAGAGAGAGAGAGAAAAAGAGACTACCCTACTACTATTGTAGTCGGCAAAGCTAACTTGAAAAAAAAAGTCAATTATACCTATAAACACCATTTTTAATAATCTGTAATCTGCAAAGATTTTCTAAAGTTAAACCAATATCATAAGTTGATTTGTTGTCAGTTATAACATATACTTTTGATTTGTTAAACATCAACAACATTATCATTTACTCTAATATATTGTAAATTTATATTTACAATAAAACTATACACTTAATATATAACATTTTTATATCAAAAATTATAATATCTAAAATATTACCATCATCAAAAGAAATTTTTAGTTATGCTTTATCATTTTTTTTAATGTAACATTTATTTACAAATGTTATAGCTAGTTTTTTCTTGTCAGAGACTAACATTTTTTAAAGTTATCTTTATGATGTAGACAGTAAATTACTAGCCATATCATATGGGAATAGTATTTAATGAGGTCATTTCCAATGATACAGATAAAAAACTGTTGAGATAATATATTGGTTAATTTATAATGAAAAAACATTGGTAAACAAAGATTCTAAAAAGATTGATGACCATTGATTGAAGTTTTTCTTGATACATCTTGGTCCTTTTAATTATTTCTTTAATACTCCTTAGTTGAAACGTTTTGTATATTTTTACTACTTTATTTTATTTATTTTAGTGTTATTTATACTACATTAAACTTTATTCTTAGATATAAAGTTGTTTGGTTTATTCAAAACATATATACGAAGGACATTTCAGTGCTTGCATTTTTGTAAACTTTTCTTTTCTGTGAGAATAAATTTATTTGAATTTGCCATGTTTCTTACTTTTTAATTTTTTTTAACATATTTCAGCAGTATATCTCTTATAAATATTAAAAAAAGGTTATTTAAATTACTTATGAAAAAATTACTAAATCTTGACAAATAATTAGTGAAAGAGAGTTATTTTTCAATAATGACTCTCATGTTCAAACCCAAATTAATTTATAGACAACAGAAATGATTTAGACCCAGAGTTTAAAAATAACATAGAACAAAGTCATACATTCCCACATTTATTATTATTCATTATTACCACATTAATCAAAAAGCTCACTTTAGTAACTTGCGACTGTCAGATGCAAGTTTTTTGGCACCACCATCTGGAATGTTTGCAAAATTAGAAAGATCATTACCACTACAATAATAATCTCCCTCTCCTGTGATCACCACCAAGTTAATTGAAGGATCCTTGGCTGCTTCATTTAGTGTATCAGTTACAATATTGTACATCTGTTTGAGTATATAGAAAAATACGAACAACACACATTTAAAGTAATTACATTTTGTAGCTGATCAATAAAATGAAATGTATTTTCAAAAAAAATCATTCAATATCACTTTAAAGCCACGTTACCTCAATAGTTAAAGCATTATATTTTTTAGGTCGATTAAACTTAATAGTGCAGATGCCCTTTTCTTTTGTAATAATTATACTATCTGAAGTAGGCTCTTTCTTTGTAATAGAGTGTTCAGAATGTTCGTTTGCAAGATTAGCATCAACAGGACCTAAAATGTGTTACATTATTAGAGAAAAATTTCAAACAAATTTTTACAGTACAACTTACAATTGTATAAATAATAACTTTTAGACTAGGTATCATCAAAGTTAGATTTCAAAAAAATACAAAGACATTTAAATTATTACTTTGTTAAGACTTTTTATAGGAACTTAATTACCAAAGTTTAACAGTTTATTAATGTTATTAAATTTAACAAAGTTTAAGTTACTTTGGTAAAAAAGTTTATACAATTCTAAAGTAAAAGAAAAATAACATAACACTCAACAACAACAAAACAAAAAAAATAACAATACTAAAAAAAACATTCAAATAAAAATAAAACATAGCATATATTTAAGAAATAACATAGCAATGAAGAATTTAAAAAAATTTAGTTTATTTTTAACTTTTCATTATTTAATAACATTTTCGGTGTTAAGATTACTTTTCAAGGCAGTGACAACTTTACCATCTCTAGAGATTTTTTAAGGCTAGTGATAACTTTACCATTTCTAGAGACTTTTCAAGGCTAGTGACGACTTTACTATCTCTAGAGAATATTAATTTAAATGTTACAGAAAGTGCTGGAAAGTAAAAAACTTTTCAGAAACTGAAAATAATTTTGTGTATGTTGCGTACTTACTAGAAGGGAAAGTAGGAATAAAAGAGGTGGTTGGATGAGAATTTAGTCCAGATCTATTAAACGGGGAGTCTTAACAAAAGGGTGGGTAAGAATTTTTCCTTAAATCTAATGTCAATTTATTGCCTATAATCAAAGCCTACTAAATTCAAATTAATATTTTTTGCAGAACACGCATAAACAATTGAATTCTAGTGTGGCTCGCAATCAAATCTACATTTTTTAATGTTTTACCATAATTTCAATAGGATTTAATATGCTTATATAAGTTATATACTATAATGAGAAATCGAAAAAACATGACAAATTATAATAAACCAAGATTTTTTAAAGGTTAATGATTTTTAAAGACTAATTACACTGAAAGTTTTATATTTTTATCATTGACTGGTATATATTATCTAGTTTTTAAGACCGGTTTACACTGAATTTTTTTTTTTTAAATTTTGAGATAAAGTTTTTTGTTGATAACAAGTAAAAATAAAAAAAGAAGGATGGGGGGGGGGGCAAATAATAATAAGCTTGGGGTGGATGGGAAAATTTTCAGAAAATTAATAAACGTCCCCTACCATGTATTTTACTCTTGTAATAAGTCAAGCATGTAGGCCATCATCATAGTATTCATACCGATTTCAGGATGGTAACTAAGAATTTGGTTACCTCCATAAAATGCCAGTTGCTTAAGATTTGTATTAATAAGTGTTGTGTTCATAATGTATATTCTCTAAAAGTCAGGCACCAATCTATAAGATGAAGCCGTGATACACATGTATATAAATACAACGCATGCCCTAAATAAACAAAGCAAATATAATTGTCAATAAGAAGTCAAGCTAATTTATAAATCCTCATAGTAGAATAACTTTTGATACTTGTATTATCTGTTTTTTGTTTATCACATCTGGTATATTTTCTGCTACTGCTATTACCTTGAATTTTTTGATAAGAAGATCAAATAAATTTCTCCTGAGCATCATCTCCACATGGATCTCTCCAAACATGAGACATGCATGCAGCATAGATAGCATACAAAAATGAATTTGATTCGACAAAAAATATGTCCATAGTGATTTGACTTCATACAATTTAGGGGCAACCCACATCGTTATTTTACCTCTAAGACTCCATTTGCGAGTTATTTTGAATTGAATTACCACATTTTGACCCTGCTTGAAGAAGCATGGTACAAAAGTACAAATATTTTATCACAGGCTTTGTGAGAAACCAGGTGCAATCGCGCTCTATTCCTGACCAAGCATATAATATTTAGTTGCGACAATTGACTACAGTTTTTAAAATGTTTTGAAAACATTCAAATTTATGTATGCTTCTATGTATGTTCGAAACGTTTCAACACATTAAAAAAATTAACTTTGTAACGTTATTCTTCTGTATTCAATGTTTTTATATTAGCAAAACGCTTTTAAACAAAGTGATGATTTAGTTTCATTGATTGTTAATAAAAAAAAAATAACTTTACATAAAAATAATTATATAAAGTTGAGTAAGTTTTATTAAAAATCTATATAAAGTTGAGTAAATTATAAACAAATTAAATTAATTTTTTATCATTTAAATGTAAATCTTTTAAAAACAAATTGTATAATTGATTTTATAAAAAAAAGACTTTCAACAACAATTGCAACTTTAACAAAATTTAAAAAAGAAAAAACCATTATAGTTAATAAAACAAACAATCAAACAAACATACAAGAACTTACAGGCGACTGAACATAACATAACATCTACATATATACATAGTAAATTACGAGTTGATTAACACCGCGCCAGAGGTTCGAAAAAATACACACATACATTTATAGAAAGTGACTTAGGGGTGAACCAGCACGTCCATATAACACACTAAGATACAAATATATTAAAAAGCTTACTCACTAAACATCATCAGGGGTGTTGTGAATCAGCTCCGCTTCTTCATCATAAGCTAGGGTTGTTAGCTGTAAACAATAACTTAGGAAAATTTTGCATTTTTATCTTCCGTATTTCTAATTGCTATTGCGGAAGTTGTACTTGTGCAAATTCACCTTCCGTAACGCATTGTATGGAAAAAATAATAATAATTCCGTCATAACTCTTAACGAAAAAGAAACTTGCAAAACAAATCATTTCAAAAGAATACTTGCAAATCGGTTCCATACAGAAGGAGCGCTTCAGAATATGCGCTTATAAAAAAGACTCGAAAGCATTCATTAAACTGTCATACAAAAAATGTTATTTAAATAAAAAAATGTTGTTAAACGATTCTTCAATAGCTTTTATATATATATATATATATATATATATATATATATATATATATATATATATATATATATATATATATGTATATATATATATATATATATATATATATATATATATATATATATATATATATATATATATACACACACACACACATTTACATTTTGCTCTCTTTGCCCCCTGTCGCTACGCCAGTGTTTATATATATTTATAAATTTCAAGTATCGACTTTTGGTTGCTTGTTGTCTTGGCTTTGCAAAAATGGAGATTTACTATTTATAATCTCATATATAAAAATCCAGTAAAATATTTTGTTTCATCATGAAGTTTAACTTAACTTGACGTGTTGTTTGGCCGTTGTTAGTTCTTACCAAATCTTACAATTAATTTTTCATTCTCTTCTAAAATAGCTAGTGCTTTAAAACTTTCAGCAGTTGTATATTCCCAATAACGTTGGGATGTTGCATATTAAAACATTTTCCAGGGCCAACGGTACAAGAGGGAGCAAGTGCCACCCTAACTTTTTTTTTTTTAATAAAAGAAAACATTTTAGATAAAATCTTTAAAAAAAATGCCTTTTCATGAACTTTTTTGAATTTACTTGTTGTTATTAAGGTAATAAAAGCGAAAGTAATAAAAGCCCCTCAAAAATAAAAAAAAGTGAAACTGACTAAACATAAAAACATTCTATTTGAAAACAAATGAGAGCTATTTTTAGGCATTTTGATATAAAATTAAGTTTTAGCATTCATTTCTTAAATTAGGTCTTTTTTTGATTTCAACAATAGCATTGTTTTCCAATTACGCAATTGCATTTGTATGTTAACGTTGTTCAAGTTATCTTCATTATTTAATTCTTATTCATTAAATGACATTTTAAAAACCTTATGAAAGTCTTGGTTTATTCATAAATGTTTACAATTGAAACTTATTAATATCATATAATAATTAGTCTTTAAGTTACATAGTTAATCATGCATATTTGATTCATAAAACGTAATTAAATATATTTATTATGCCGCATTTAGTAAGTTTTTTTCTGTTAAAAACTGTTTTGCAAGTTGCGGTGCAAAATAGTTTCATTTTGAAAGATACATGGTTTTTTAACATTATTTCAAAAAATAAAACCTTCAAATGTTAATATGTTCTAATACTGAAAATAAAACTTCATTATAAACATTTTGGTATATAAATTTTTTATTTTTTACAATTATATCCATTTAACCAACAAACTTAAAAATATATTGACTTGAAAACATCATTTAGCGAAAAAGCTTGTTTTGCAAGTGCAACTTCCGTAAGCCCTTTCGTATGTAGTTTTATTTTGTAATTTAACTTGCGAAAGACTACATTTCGTAAGAAGCATTTGCGAAATAAACGACAGTTTTTTTTGTTTTGTAAAATTCGGCACAAAAAAATTCCTAATTCTCAATACCCTTCCTAAAGAACTTTATTTTTACGGAATTGTACGAAATCTTCCGAAATTTGTTTTCAAATAATTTGATGCAATAAAAACTTGTTTTTAGTTAGCAAAATACAAAATAAAATTGTCACTTTGAATGTATTATGCCTTTTATATATTAATTTATAATATATATTATAGTATAATAAACCAATGGAATAAAAGAAAAATATAAAGTTATTAAATGTATACTTAGTCTGCAGTTTGAATACTAATCATTAGAGACTAAATACCAGGGGTTTGGTGCTTTGCCGAATTTTTAAAGACATTTTAAAGACACTGCTAAAAAAAAAGAAAATAATATAATACTTCTATTGTAACTTAATGATTTAACTATTTCTTTTGTTCATCTTACTTAAGAAGAATTGTTTCAAATATTTTAAATTTGCAAATACGCTTTGCGCATGAAATGGTTATAAAAATGGTTATAAAAATTTACTTTTTTATTTATTATATAAATTGAATTAGTTTTATTAGAATCTTGTTGAAATAAAACATAAATACATAAATAAAAAATTATATTGTAATTTTTCACTTATGTATTTATGTTTTATTAAATTTATTATTAAATTATGGCTAAACTGAGTATTAAATGCGTGGTGAGATATAAAGTGCAATTGCACCCACTTCCCGGCCAAGCCTGTTAATCATGGTATTTTTTAAACTCTCTCTTTAACTATCTTTCTAGATCTTTTACATGGTTCCTTAATTTTGATTTTGAAATAAAAATCTCAGTTGACTTCCATGTAATAGTTCTTATCACATTTTATTAGAGTTTTATGTAATACTAGGACACCTTTGAAAATTCCTTTGTTTGACATATGACACTTTAATCATAATTTTTACTGATTTCACAGTGGCTTCTGCTAAGTCATTCATTGTGGACTACCACCTTTTATGTGCTTAAGTTGCCACTGTCAAGAAAATTAATGAAGAAAAAAAATTAATGACTATTTGAAGTATATTGTGTACCATTATCTAAAACTAGTTCCTCCAGTATACTGTTGAAAATGATTCCAGTATACTGTTGAAAATGATATGAAAATGATTCTTTCCTTGCTTGTATTACATTTACTGAATTGGTATTTGAAAACAGAAAAACCTCAGGCTACAAACAATAATTAACAATAATTAAATAGTTTTTATTAGTTCCCTGCAACAAATCAGTTCCAACCATATACCAGGGTTGTGTTGGAATTTTATGAGGTTCTTTTGGCTTTGATGAGAGATACTTCATACATGCTTCACTTTTTGGATTAACTATTAAAGCTGGTTTTTAAACCTGACCAGAAAAGAGACTTGCGTGCACAACATTTCGCACTTCTCCTAAGTAACCTTTGTGCAATTTTGACACTTTTTATTTTGTATACTAACTGGGAATATTATACTGTTTTGATACATCAAGTATCTTTCGATTTTAACTATTTCATCTTTAAATTCCCAATAAGGCTAAAAATTTGCTGGACAATATTTTTTTGAAATCAGCCATCCAGAAACTTTACTTTCTTACAATTGTTTTAAAAGTTAATCTTTCTTACAATTGTTTTAAAAGTTCAGTTTTTTGCATAATTTTTTTTAACTGACTCTCTGTAGCCGGCATACTTTTAATTATTGAATTAACGTATATGTTAAGATCATTTTCTGCAATTTTATTGTCATTTGTAGATTAAGATACATGTACAAGAGAAATTGAATCAGCATCCGTAATTGACTTGCCAGCAACATGCTTTGAAGTAAATGAAAGCCTTAATAATTTCATTCTTAATTGCTAAATTCTAAATGGCATATCAATAAGTGAACGATAATTTAATATAGGAATTAAAGGTTTGTGATCTGTTTCCAATATAAAACTTGGTAACCAATAAAAATACTTTGACATAGGCATGTACTCTCATATTACAGCTAGCATTTCCATATCAATTGGATAATGATAATTTTTCTGTTGTTATCAAAAATCTAGATGCACAATCAAGTGGTTTGTAAGTCAATTCAATAAACTTCCATCTCTGTTCTCACTTTTACTGGTTTTGTCACATCCTAGTGTGCCAAAATTGGTGGATTTGTCAAACTATTTTTTACCTCATTGAGTGCTTTGGTATGATTTTCTGTTCATATCCATGCTGATTTTAAACTTATAAGATCTCACAAAGGTAGAGTTAGTTTAGCAAGTAAGGGATTAAATTTTGATAATTGCCGAGCCATAACTAAAAAACTATGCAAAACTGTATATTTGTTGTTTTCAGAAAAGTTTGTATTGCTTCAACTTTTTGATCAGAGGTTTCACTCCTGCTGCTGAAACTGTATGTCCTTCCAAAGTCTCATTAATAATACTCTTGGCAAACACTTCCACTTTCTCCAATATAAATGAAGAGAATCTTTTTGCATTTTTGGTTACACTCAATAATTCTTAAATGTTTCCAGCTTCTGAAGAAAATGTATTTCTTAACATAACAGCTAGATACACTAGTGGTTTCTTTTCCAAATCTGACAACAAAACATAATCATGCCATTTCTCAATCCAAGAGCGAAATGAAGCATATCAATCTACCACTAAATCTAACATCGGAGGAGAAACATTACCTTTACCACTTTCTGCCATTTTTAATATAAAGATTCCAAAGATAAAAGAAAATAATCAGTAAATACTATAAAACTTTTTTTGCACATTTATATACATACATTGAGCATTTATATACATACATAATATGTTCTTATAAATTCCGGAAATGATCTATAAGATCTAGCTGTGATACATAATGCAGCCCTCAGACCTAGTGCATATTTTCATATTACTTATGGTGCTGATTGCCTGTCTTTTATTCAACCTTAAAGAAGATAATTGTATTTCAATCAATTGATCAAACTGTTGTGTTAATTAGGGAAAAATCATAACATCATAAAATCTTATCACTGAGGGAATAAAAATCAGCTCTGATTAAACAAGGTTTCAATTTAGAAAGCAATTTTAACTCTGTATTAAGCAGGCTGAAGAAGGCTTTGTAGTTGCAAATAAGAACTAAATGTAAATGGCGCACATTATGTGTCCTTCATGTCTGCCCACATCTTAAATTTGTAAGTCAAATTTAGTCACCACATGAGAAATCTGATATTAGCACTCTTGAAAATATTCAACACAGAGCTACAAAAATCTCAAATATTAAGCATTTAACTTATGAGAAAAGGCTTCAACTAATGAACTTAAAAACTTTAGAAGAGAAGAAAAAGAAGCGATCTGATTGAACAGTTCAAAATTAAGAAAAAACTTGATAAAATACCTTTTTTAAACCGCAGAATTTCTTAGCAAGCAATACATTATACAATTTTCATGGACACAACAAACGACTTGAACGTTCTTAAATCATAAATTGTATATAAATATTATGTATGATTCTTTGATAACTGAATAAATTTTAAACAATAAACAATGTATGGGTTGAATTAGGTCAAATTTGGTCAACTGCAAATTTTTTTTAAAAAAGATCTCCCCCTATTTGTTTTCCTCCCCCCTCCCCCTTTTTTTGTTTGTTTGTTTGTTTAAATATTTATAATAGAAAATTTTTATTATTATTCTTCTTATTATTTTTATTGTCACAACTTAGCATAAACTAACTAGCATTATATTGTGTAAAAAAAAGAGTTGGCTTTTTAAAAAAAAAATTATACTTAGAGATATGTTCATACAAAACATTTAGTAGCGTGAAAGTTGAATTATATATATATATATATATATATATATATATATATATATATATATATATATATATATATATATATATATATATATATATATATATATATATATATATATATATATATATATATATACTTATTTAATAGTATTTATAATAAAATTGTTTTTTATCTAAAAAAATAATTATTTATTTACACTTCGTCTGTGAGATGACATTACAAACAAGGAAAATAACAGCTTCCATTAAAAACTTAAGAAAAGAGTGCAGGAAAAGACATTTAACCACAGTCTAAAATTAAATAGTCTTAAATTTTAGTTTTATGAACGACATTATATTCTTCTTTGGTTGAAGTAATTTTTTAACTTTATGAGCAATATTTTTTGACTACTTTTAAAAATAGTAAAAGTCAGCAATTAACAAACTAAAAAAATGTCAAGATCATTGCAATTCACTGCTCGTGTTCACTTAATTCAACTCTAGCAATGCATACTTAAGTAGTTTTTTATGAATGGGTGTAATTTTGTTTACACCTGATTATTTTTTGCAATGTTGAGAAAAAGTTTAAAAATCAAAAAAATATTTGGAAATTTTATATAAAAAATCCATTATACTCATGTTCAATAATTTTTATAAAAGAATATAAAACTTCAAAATCAACTGTTGGAATTGTCATAAAACATAAAGAGAACAAAGGAAAACAGGGAAGTCGTGGAAAATCAAGATTTAATGAAAAAAAGAAGGCAAAATCAATAGTTTACTTGATTCATTGAAATCCAACTCAGTCACAACAAGATTTAGCTGCAAAATCTAAATAAAGTAGATCCTTCATCTAAAGAGTATTGAAAAATCTGAAGGCTTTTCACAATAATATCAAAAAGGTCGCTTGATGGAGAAATGAAGAAAGTTAGACGAGCTGAAAATTTGCTTCAATAAGTGACAAAAAAAACTTGTGCATTTTAGAAGACAATGAAACTTAATGTAAAAAATATAAAAATTATCAACCAAAACGTTATAAAGCATCTGACAGATTCAAGTACATTCAAATCAAAAAATTTGCTTGCATGGCAAGTTATTTGCAGTTGTGACTTAAAAAACTTTCTTTTCATAAAAAATCAAACTTTGGCATCAGATCTATACTTAATTGAATGTTTGAAAAAACAAATTCTTTCTCTAATTAAAAAACGATCAACTTTATATTGGTAAAAATCAAAAAAGTACAACAAAATCCTTTAAAAATTAGGTTTTTACTGGTTTCTTTTGGAATCTTTTGTTATATATTTGTAGATTCTGTGGATTTATTATAAAAATGTTAAATTAAATAAAAGAGAACCAAAAGTAGAGCACTTGCCTCATAAGCAAGAGGTTCTGAGTTCGATCCCCACCATGTCCCTGGTAGTACCGGGCTCAACTTGTTTCTACGCGCAGTAGTCTTGCTTGTCAAGGTTGGTGTTTCGGAGTTATAGATTTGAGAGAGTCGATTGCAGTGGTCTTCCTGGTATTGGGGAGGTGAATTAATATTAAAAAAAAAAAAAATGAATTTAATACTTATAAAAATTCTGATCTGTCAAAAATCTTCTAATCATATTTTAATTCATTATGTTTATATAAAAATCAAAGAAACTTACCAACTAAAGAATCAACAAATGATATGTATTGTTTCTCTGCTTCTTCCTAAATTCACAACAAGATTATGGCATTAAATACAAATGTCATTAAGATTTTTGAGACTTCATTTTTTACAACAATTATTAATTTTTACATTGATTTGTTAAATTATAATTGTATTTAAAAAATAATAATTGTTAAAAGTTATGTAATAATAACAATGTAAACTAATTATAATTAATTACCAACATACCTACCAATAAAGATAGCAACTACTATTTAATATAATTCAAACTTTTGAATTTCCAAGATAAAAAATTCTTAAAACTTACCACTACTCATTTGATGATATATGTAAAGCAAGGCTTGTGATAAAGGGGGCGCAATTGCTCCCTAAACATGAAACACACCCTTAAACAGAATATGTAAAACTTCCAGGTACGGCAAGTTCAGCTTACAATGAGTATAAATCATGCTTGCTCAAGAGTTTGGTAGGGGAAAAATGATAAATTGTTTAACTGATTTTTTATAAAACATTTTTGATAAAAATCTATAGCTAAAGATAAAACTTGTTTAATTTATTATTCTAATTCACTGCCAACAAGGCTGCAAGAAACCACTACTAAGTTGGGAGTTTCTAGAGAAAAAAGAACGGAGGTAGAGAGCAAAAAAATGGTTGACAGAAGAATTACATTTTTTAAGCAACCACTATTAAGTTGGGAGTTACTAGAAAAAAATAATAGAGTTATAGAGCAAGGAAACAGTTGACAGAAGACTTAAAAAGTTGTAGGTTATGAGTCAGGAAAACATGAAGATATGAGAGAGTTCCAAAGGGTTGAGGTGCAGGGAAAAAAAATAGACAAATAAAAGTTTTTAGAGCATGCAGGGGCAGACACAGTGAAAGAATGAGACTTTGCTGAATGACGAGTCAAGCTAGAATGAGTTTTAGTTGATGGAACTAGAAACAATAGCTCCTTTGAGCAGCGACAATGATAGTAATTGTAGAAAAGAGAATAAGATGCAATTTTACAACGATAGGAAAGAGGCTCAAGCTTAGCAGATAGAGCAGGTCCAACTATGTTTACAATGCATTTTTGAACCTTTTCTATAAGAGAAAAAGCATCATTAGAAGAACCAGCCCAAATATGACAACAGTATTCCATACAGAGACGAATAAATGATTTGTAGATGTAGAGTATTGAATCAGGAGAGAGATAATGGCAAGCATGATAAAGAGAAGCAACCTTAGCAGATGCTTATTTAGCAATCGATTGTATATATGGTTTCCATGAAAGGTCAGTAGTAAACGATAAACCAAGAAGATGTAAAGAAGAAGACTTAGTAAAAGGGTTGCCATTCATTCATAAAGGAATGTTGACAGTACTGTGATAGTTGTTTGCAGTAAATAACTGAGTTTTATTGGAGTTAAAATTCACTATCTATTGCAAACCCCTATCTGTTACAAAAATGAGATCAGATCGGCTGCCTATTCTATGTGATCAAAATGGGAAGACTTTTTGTCAAGACAGGAGTATAACGTTAAGTCATCAGCAAAAAGAGCTACTTTAGATGTAAGGTTGTCGGGAAGATCATTAATGTAAATGAGAAATAAAATAGGACCAAGGAGAGAACCTTGAGGTACCCCAGAAGTTACTGGAAACAAAAAAGAGTGTTAAATTTGGAGGGTGACTTGAATAAAGCAGTTAGAAAGAAACAATTTGATAATCTTAAAAACTTTCCCAGATACACCATATGAAATAATGTTATGGAGAAGACCAGTATCCCAAACATTGTCGAAAGCTTTAGATATGTCAAGACCCCTAGTCTCTCCTCCTCCATCTAATGTGCAATAAAAAATACTTTCAGTCACAGCAGATAGCAAGACAGCCGTAGAGCAAGAGGATCGAAGACCATATTGATTGTCTGACAGTAAGTTATTTAACCCAAGATGGGATGTCAGAAATTTGTTTATCAAAGACTCAAAGAGCTTGCTAATAACAGAAAGAAGACTAATCAGAAGATAATTGGAGGGGTCAGAATGTTCAACGGAGTTTTTGAAAATTGGAACAACAGATGCCATTTACAAGCAGGCAGGAAAATAAGACTCAGTTAAGCACTTATTAAAAAGTTGAGAGAGAATTGAAGAATGTACTGGAGAACAATTTTGTAAGACTACGACAGAAATGCTATCTGAACCACAAGCCATAGAAGAGTTTAATCGAGATATGACTTTAGCAACAGAAGCTGGAGTGATTTGAATGTCTAACAATGGGTTAACCTGTTTAATTGGAATGGCCATAAGACTTGAGAGTCAAATTAAAAGAAAAGTTCTTTGCAAATAATTCTGCCTTATCCTTGGAAGAGGTAATAAGATCAGTTCCATGAATGAGAGATGGAATGTTAGACCTACCTTATTTAAAGACACTGTTGGAGATTTCCCAAAAACCCCCAGAGCCTAACTTCTGAGAAAAGATACAAGATTTAGTGAACTGAGAATAATGGAGCTTAGCATCTGACAGCCCTTTTTACATCGATTTCTTGCAATAATAAATGGCTGTTTGTTTTCAAAAGAGTTGTTCTTTTAAAAAAGATGAAAAAAATGATTATGATTAGATATAGCAGCTGCATAAGAGGGTGAAAACCAAGGAGTAGAATGAGGCTTGACTTAGAACTGACGAGAAGGAATAAAAGCTTTAATTCCTGCCTGAATCCAAAAAGGAAATACAAGATGGAAGATTTAAAGAGATTATTGCATGGTCAGAACCAGCTAAAGGAGAAAATGGAGAAATTGAACACAAGCTAGGATCAGAGACCAGACATAAATCAAGTAGTGAAGGTAAATGATTAGGGTGGTCAGAAAAACGAGTCATAAAGTTAATTATCTGAGTAAGAGATTGAGAAATGCAGAAGTTATAGGCTTTAGTGCCAGCAGGGTCAGTAGCATTAGAGCCAAGCCATTCAGTGTGATGAGCATTAAAGTCACCAATAATAACAATATTGGCAGAAGGGTAAAGAGAGAGGGCATGGTCAATTTGATCAGAAATTTCATCTAAAAGATTGCAGTCTTGGGAAGAAGGAAAACAATAAAGAACAAAGAGAAAAGTGATAGAGTGAAGAGGTGCTAAGCAGAAGCACATAAAAAAATGGTCAAAGGATTCAAAGCTAATTTCATTACAAATAGGTGAATTGATGCGTATGTATACCCCTAAGCCAAGCATGTGACTATTGGAGTTTTTACAAATTAAAGGATAGTATCCTTTAACACTGAGGTCAGAAGATTTTAAATTAGCCTCAGTAAGTCTGGTGAATTTTGCAAGAAGTAAAACTCAACTGATGGGTTGGTTCAAGGTTGCTTCGCAGACCACGAATATTAGATATATTAAAACGGTTAGGTGGTGCGGATGATTTTTTATGTTTAATATTTTTGGGTTACTTTTGGCATGATTTAAGTTTAAAGAGAACTTGAGTCATTCATAAATAGAGCACAACCTCCTAAGCAATGAGCTATGCAATTTTCTCAGTCCAGTTAATTAACCCTAAGGTGTAACATAGGGCTCCTTATGTGGCCTAAACAATTTGTACCAAAAGCATTAACATGGACACCATCCATGTGCAACATGGTACTGTTAATACTTTGATATTTTGCAGCTGTTGATGGAATCAGTTTCTTTGAGAGCTACCACAGAGTTTGGGAAACCTTACTACTAGCCAGCCTCAGAACCATTAAACTGAGTTTTAGAGCTGTACCCTCATAAGGAGATAACAGGAAGAGTTGCATAGCCACTATCAAGGAGACACAAGCAGTCATCATCCTAGGCAGGAAATAATGTAATACAGGTTTACATCTATGCCAGCCTAATAGATGAAGAAGGGGTTTGAGGCTGATCAACAGAACTATTCTGCTTACCCTAAAGTCTTTGCCTAGGAGGCCTCCTAGAAGATAATAGCTGTATGCAGTTAACATCTGCCCAAGATGAGTATTTTTATTAAGACACCATCTCTAGCCTTTACTCATCCAAGAGCTTCAAGGCAGAGGATTTTTAAGTTGGCATTTGTTTCTCCTAGCCTTTGCCTATAAAAGCACACTCTACAAGGCAGCAGGGCATGGGGCAGGTAGTACTGAGTTACACAATATCAGGAGCAGAGTGATTGTGATGATCCTGAATCAAACCTGACCTGTCTTTCATCAATTAACAAAGCACTGGTATAAAAAATTAGCATTACGCTACTTGCTTTAATGTAGAACATGTGCTTCTGTTTTGCACTAAGAGGTCATCCATAAAGTATGTCCGCCAAAAATTTTGAAATTTAAACCCCCCTCCCCCAGGTTGCCATGCTTACTTTTATGTTCATTAAAAAGTACGCATGGCAACCTGGGGGAATCCTTAAAAATTTTTGTACGTTTTTCACACCCACCATCCCTCCTCAACTTTTTTTTTCAATAAAAAAGTTTATTGAAAAAAAAAAACAGATGGAGGAGGTACCTTAGATACTTTATACAAACCCTCTGTTTATGGCACAGGATCCTAATTTTAAAAAATGTCTTCAAATATATATACAAATATTAATTTTAATAAAGTTAAATTACAAAATATCAATGTGGTCGCTTGGCTGAAAGGTTAATGTTTTAGACTTCGACAGCGGAGATCGGAGTTCGATACCCGGTCAAGGCATATTGTATTTTTTGTATTTTTTTAAATTTTTTTTACGAAATTTAAAATCTGTCAATAAATTAAAATCTAGTTTTAGATAGTAAAGTTGAAAATTTTACTACATTAGTGCCCTCACATTTGGGCAGAGGGGCAAGGGTTTTAGGGCTTTTTTATTCGCAGGTTTCTGCTATCCAATTATTTGCAAGGCCTCCTCATTTGGCATAGGTATAAATATACTTAAGTTTGGAGTTTGCACAATGTGCGAAAGTATCATATATCTGGAACATCAAAAAATCCTCCGGGCACCCATGCATGTGTGTGCATAGAGGGAATCTCCACTCCCTTTACCATACATCTTTTTATGTTGGTCAACTAGGATCTTTAGTTAGAATTTTAACTTTTCTATTGATTAACTGGTTAATTGTGATAAATTAGAAAATCGAAGTACATACTTTTAAATTTTAAAAATGAAAGCAAAAAATTAAGTCATTTATTAATTCTTCAATACTAAATCAATAAAAACTTATAAGGACTCGCATTTTTGTTTGGTCGCGTTTTTGTTTTATTGTAAATAGTTAGAAAAAAATTGCAATCAGGCGCAAACAATATACCAGAAGTTGGGAAGTATAAAGAGCTACTTTGTTGATGTTGTATCATGAGTGCGCTATTGTAAATATTACTTTAAAAAACTTGTCAATGAAAGAACATTGTATAACAAATAGAAAACTTTTTATGAACATAGTCTTGAGTACATATAATCACGCTCATTGACAACATATTACAATTTTACCAGCACAAAATAACTGCTAAACAATTTTTTTTATCACACTATCACTAATAGTGCTTTAGACATCATTTTAGTAAGGCAGCATCTATTAGAAAAATGCATCGCAAATGCTGCCACTGTTGAACCTAGTTAGCAAGTGCATATAAAGGTTGTGGCCTACAACAGCTGCATTTCCTAGTTTATAACTATAGTAGAATACTGCATTTTTGACTTCCCACCTAAAAGTAATGACTCTATTTCTAAAGTGAGTTTAAAAAATTAATTTTAATTTGCAAAGTTGTTTCACAAAATAATATTTAATGGCAGTTTGATATCCTGTACATTATACTGGATAAAATATAATTTTCTTTGAATTTTGACGCCTTCTATAAGTTTTTTTATAGAGTTTTTATGTATTTATCTCTTATTATCATCTACTCAAAAAGAATTCTTTAAGAGATACCAGGCACAGCATTATGCAAGTACTTTCATATTAACTTCAAATGTTACTCATCACACTGTTCATAAAAAAATAAACTAGAAAACTAAAGAAAAATGCAGTAAAATTGAAAACTAAAAAGATACCTTTTCAAATGCATTTAAATATTCTGATTTTTAGTAAACAACATTATCTTAGATTAATAAAACAAAAACTAAACTGTATTAAATTAAAAAAAAAAAATTATATTTTATCTTTCTATAATTTAAAAAAAGAAATTTAAATAAATATCCATTGTTTAATGAAAAAATGTAAATAGAAAGTCATTAAAAGAGAATTAATAAGAAAAATATTGGTACTTTATTGAATAAGCGTAACTTATTGTATTAAGGAAACACAGGATTTTCAAACAAGTTGTTTATATTTATTCAATTTAAAAAACATTTATTTTTAAAAAGTTTAAAACAGCATCAAATATTGCTCTTGTGTATTTCCTTTGCTTAATAATGTTTTCTTTATGATTTTTGGTTAGATAATTGGATAAATTACTTTTTTTGTTAAAATGTGAACATTCGTTTAAAAATAATACATTTTTTTAAAAATCATTTCATAAACAAAAAGAATAAACAATGCAATAGTTTTCTTTGCCTAATAAAGTTTTATTGTAGTTGATAAAACTTATATCATCTAAATGCATTTCAAAGAAAATCTTCTTAGTCTGTAAAATGTGTAGATTTCAATTTAAACCAGTTCTAGGCCTCCCCATGATTGCATGTTTCTGAACAGGCCATTTAGTGCATTGTGACATTCTTTTCTATTTGTTTCCTATGCTTTGCAGTTGGTCTTTCTCAACAAATTTCTGTATATTTAATATAATTTAATATATTTAATATTTTTTTCTGTATATTTAATATTTTTATAACATTCAATGATCTTCGAAAATCATTAAAAGCATTAAATTTAACTGAAGAACCTCCAAAATCCGCCATGACTATACAAAATATGGTCACTAGTTATAGCAAAACTATTCAACAGTTAGTAATTAAAGAAATATCAGAATATAAATTAAATGGAAAAGGTTTTAGTATTACTTTTGATGAGTGGACTTGTTTTTAATTTAATTTAAGTTATACTTAATAAAAAACCTATACTATGTACAAAAATGAATTTTAAAAATTTCTGTTATGAATATTTATTTTTATATATGGAATATTACTTAAGGAACTGGCAATACATAAATGTAAATCTTCACTTAGAGTCAAAGTTTTGGAATTTAGAGCTTCTTAAAATAAATGGAAGTTTACCTGCAGAAAAATATGTCACAGTTTTAAGTGAAAAATTGAATCAGCATGGCCTGTCATGGAAAGGAATATTGTTTGTTTAACAAATGAGGGCGCAGCAGTTATACAGAAAGTAGGCAAATTAGAACCGGCTGCTCACCAGATGTGTTTGGCCAATGCAATTGAACTCGCAGTTGTAGATGTTCTATATATAAAAGAAGCAACTGAAGAAAGAACCGTCTGAATGAATTAATAGACATCGATTCTTATTACAATATCGAAGGACACGAAAACTATAGTGCCTTTGAAAATATAGTAAATACATAAAAGGAAGGATTAGTGATAGATTACAAAATACAATGATGAGATACAGGCATAACACATAGTCAAATTGATCCCTTTATACAAAAAGTAAGAAAAATTATGCAAATATAGATCAATAAATTTGCATGCTTTTCTAGTTAATCATGTTTTGTAAATTTATTTACTTTGCTTTAAAAAAATTCAAATTTTTTTATACCAGTTTTAATAACGATATTCCAGTATTATACTTTTATAATATCAAAATACCAGTATTGATTTTTTGACCGGTATTGGATACCCTACATATGAGGTTTTAGTATTTTATCAAAATGTTTTTTTTTTGCTTATAACTTTTTTTTATATATTTATAAAATAGGGAGTTTATTTTGGCTAATATTATTTTTCAGAAGTAAAATTTAAATTAGAGTTTTAATAATATAATTTATAAGTAGATTTATAATACAATTTATAAGTAGATTTATAATATAATTTATGAGTAGGTTTATAATATAATTTATAGAGTTATATTAATAGAACGTAATTTTACTATCAAAAATAAAATAATTTGCAAAACAATGCTAAATATGTATAGTAAAAAATTATCTAATTATAGTTTATCTAATTATACACCGCTGCTGCTAATGCTCATTCGTGCATGTTTTGGATTTTTTTAAACACCAATGCAAGAAAATATTGCTTAAGAGAACATAAATATAAAGCTTTTTTTTGTGTTGATTTTTAATAAGAAATTTTGTAATCTTTTGAAATATTTACTTACCTATTTGTATCAATTTATTGTTAAACTTAAATACTTTTTACTTCACTATTTTAAAACTTTTTTGAGTTGTTTTATACTTTGAACTGTTGTTGTTTGGCCAACATGTATATCAAAACAAGTATTATTGAAAGCCATAATCTGTAACCATAAGAGCTATTTTATTGAAAACCATACCTTAGCCCTGACCCTAAAGATTTAATGATAGGGTTAGACTCAGGGTATGGATATCAATAACTCTTGTTTTGCGTATGGCTTGATTTTTACAAACTTACTAAAGAGGGGTGTCTGAAATACACACCTGTCGTTTGTTCTATACTTTATATCACAATAAAAAAGCAGACTAATATTTTATACATTTTATTTTTTGTTAAACATTACATAATTTTTTTTTTGATACTATAGTGGATTTAATTTTTAATCAATAACATTTTAAGTAAGTTACTAAGTTGTGTCTGTTCAAGGCTTTAAGTTTATCTTTTCTGTAAGTTAACTCTAACAGGACAAGGAATATATTATTATGCTTTTAAAAAAAAAATTATACACATATGTATTTTTTTAACTTTTCAAAAACACATTAAAATGGTACTAAATGATGCAATTTAAATTAAAGCTTGTCATATATTATCTACTATATATGTAGGCTAAAGTATTATATTTTCATTTAAATTATGATTTTAAAATCTTTATAAATCTCTATAATTTCTTGAAATTTTTCTATTATAAATAACATAACTATATAAACTGTTTATTTAAACAGTATGTTTATGATTTATGTGTTTTTAGAACTATTAAGATTTATTTTTTCAAAATATTAGGTAATGTAACCTGTTATATTTGTAGATGATGTATTAAAATTGTATTGAAACAGACTGTTTAACTTATATATGATCATTTAATCATCAGTAAGTCAGTTGAATTAGTGAGTCAACTTTTTTTCTTTATTGCTTTTTAAAAAAGTATTAAAGTCTTCATTTCCATTTTTGAGTTATTATGTAATCATGATTCAAATAATTCTTAATGTAACTATATCTTTTAAGATAAGGCTCAGATATTATGTACTTAGTTTTATTCTGCAGGTATTTTTCTTTTTCTTTACTTTATACACATTGGAAAAAACACTAATTATGAATATCCTTAAAAAAATCAGCAAATAAAACTGTCAAGAATATTATAAATATTAAGTTTAGTTCAATTAAGAAATAAAAGTTTGATTTACCTTTATAAATATTTCTGTAGTTTTCAACAGTAATTGTTTTATTTATTTGAAAAGTTTTTGTTTTTTTGAATAATAATAATGCATCTGAGTAAAGTTTATTAAATTTTTTATATTTTTAAAAGATTGCACATTTTGTATTAATTTTTATTTTATTTTGTTTAGAAATTTAAAAATATATTTTTTTATCATTTTTATTACTTTTCCTATTTGCAAGAAAAAAAAAAAATCTGTCGTAATAAGAAAAAAAAGAGTCCTCTATGTCTGAATTTGGACAGCACCTAAATGTCGCCAAAATACGTTTAACACTGTCAAAAAGGGTCTAGAATAGCCCCTGCTTATGTATTATTTTAGGCAAAGATTTCAAGCTTTTTATGTAGGACAGAAAAATAAATAAAACTACATAAGTTTTATTCTAACAATTAAATTTTCAAACATTATTTTCTTATTTATTTAAAAAACTTGATACCCTGATATAATGTTAAAGCTTCACATTGAGCTATAATATAGATTATATTGTGATATCAAGTTTTTATAGCTCCACATTGAGCTTTAACATACCAGATTATCAGAGTTTAATAGTCATACATTATTATATAATGACTTAATAGTCTTAGCGTTAGACTTAAATATTTAATAAGAAGTTTAGTAATCATAGAGTATGTTACTTACTTTTGTAAGATTACCTAGTTCATTCCATGCATTCCACTTTGCTTGTGCAACAAAATCAAACATACCAGGTTTTTTTGTAGTGCATTTTCCTTCTGTAGCCTTTAATTTAAATGCAAATAATTTCTATGAAAACATCCTACAAATTTTTACGCAAAATATTAGAAAAACTCAAATTATAAATATAAAAAAACTTCTTTTACTATTTATGGTCATGTCATTCATACTAAACCTATAATTTATAACCAGTAATGATGAAACAGAGGTATTTCTAATCATAACTTAAATTGATTGAAGTGAAGTTTACATAACTTAAAATTTTAATTTTAATAGGTTAATATTTTAGAATTTCATCAATGATAAAATTAGTAGAAATGTTTCTATTTCTTTCTCAAATGAATCGTGCATTTTGAGCTAGAATACAGCATAGAGATTCATTTATTTATTTAATGCATGTCTTTTTTAATCAATGTTTTTTTCATCATAATTTTTTAATCCACTGACAACTGTTAGATGCAGTGTAACCAAAACATCAACAAAAATTTAAATCAACAAGTACTTTTCTATGTGAGATATAAAAATTTGTTTACAGCTGAGCATAGTTTTAAACTCTTAGATATTTTATCTTGAACTGTATAGTAACATTTTTTTATCAGACTTTATTGTCATTATAATAGAAATTATTAATTAAAATATTGCACTTATCAGTGCAAGCTTCTTAACAAAAATGAATTGCTTCCTATATACATCTTGGATAGTTTAAGTACTGGTCTTGCATGACACAAGTTTTTAGCTGTATTTTACAACTCATAAAAAATTTTTAACAAGTACATTTTTTTAACAACAGACAATGACATTCTACATTGTCCTAAATGTAGTAATTACTATAAAATATTTTACAAAGTTTGATGTTACTCATAACCTGCCAGCTTTAAAAAAATAAGAGCAGCATTAAACTATTTTTATTATTTCGCAAAAATTATTCTTAAAGAATGTATAAATATATGTGGAAACTGTTGGTCAAGGTTCTACAAATTTAAATTTCTTGATTTCTTAAATTCAAAACATTGAAATTTTAAATAACAACTACTTCAGAGAGCAGGAAAAAACGTGATTTCAATTTACGAAAAATATACTATAGCATTATTAGGAAACAAACCTGTTTAAAAAGTCCATATAGTTTTAATTTTGCATCATTTCCTGGATCTTCCTTTAATAGGGCGACTCTTTTTTTAGCCTCTTCCATGGTACTGTAATAGTTTGAAAAAAATAAAGGACTTCTTATGAGAATAACTTGTCGTGCTAATACTTGATGATTTATTTTTAAAAAACGGTACATAATAAAACTTTAATCTGTGCCAGGGACAAGGCAGAATATAATACTTTTAATTCGTGTCAAACTAACACAGCTACAAAACAAATCTTTAATGCGGGTGTAGGTACCAAACAAGCTGAAACCAAAATCCAAATAAGATAATAATAAAATAGTAATATTTTTAAAAGATTTTCTAAAAATTTATAAACTATTTACTTCGATATCAAACAATAAAAAAATACAGTTTCAATTTTATTTTATACTTTTAATTTGTGTTTTATTTATTCGAGTTATATTTTATTTTAATTTTTTAATATTTTTAATTCGTGTCAAAGTGACACAGCCTCAAAACAAACCATCAGTGCGAGTAATTTATAAATATTTTCAAATATTTATAGATATTAAATTTAATTGAATATTAAACAATTAAAAAAATAAAGCTTTTATTTTAACATGTTAATAACTTATTGTAGTGAAAAGTATACGCAGTTTGTGCCCCCTTCCCCGAAAGGGAGGAGCAATGTTCAATACCAATAGATGGCGTAGGGAGGATCAATGTTCAATACCAAGGGAGGAGCAATGTTCAATACCTAGATGTACAATCTACGAAATATACAATAGATGACGTTAATTTTTAAAACCAGCTAAAGCCACGTGTCAAATAATATCCAAATAAATCTTTCCAATATATTACCGCTATAAAATAAAAATAAAAAAAAGTGAATCGAAGTCAATTAATCAATCTATCTATATAAAAATTAAAATTCACAATGTCAATTAATCAAGAAATATCGATGAAAAACATTAAAGCACTATTAAATCCACAAAAAAAAGAAATCCTACAAGCAATAAACACAAGTCTTTCTAAAATAACAAGCGATATAGCTGAACTAAAAATTGCATATACTGATATTAAATTTACAGTACAAAAAAATACTGATGATATTAATGAAATACGACAGCAGCTGCTCAATCTGACCTCAGATAATAAAACATTTTCGGAAGACATTATTAAGTTTAGTGCGGCATTAGATGACCAAAACAGAAAGTAAACAGAAATTTAAGAAAGACACTGATTTTTAAAAACATTCCTATTAACACAAACAAATCCAAGGAATCCTGGTCTGATACCAAACTAATTATTGCAGACACCATCGCAGAAGCGGCTAACATAGACCCGAAAAATGCCCATGGCATGATCGAACGCTGTCGTCGAGGAAAAGTTAACGAAAACAACACTAAGTCAAACCACATTTTTGTTAAATTTCATAAATGGGCTGATAGTGAACATACAAAAAATATCTTTTTTATATCCAAAAACAATATACGGGTTGAACAAATGTATTCACCATCACTAACTCGACGCCGCAATGAGGCCATGAAAGAACGTCGTCGCCTTATAGAAAACAAGTCAATAGTAAGCGGGTACCTCGAATATCCAGCCCTACTTAAAGTTAAGAAAAAGAAAGAGGATTCCAGGTATGTTTTACTAAAATCTTTTTGAGTCGACATAAATAGCTTATAACTTTGGAGTTCGAGCAATGATACCTTTGATTTGCACGTGCTTTTCTTTTTTTTTCTTTTGTTGGTTTGTTTGTTTTGTTTTATTTTGATTTGCGGCACTATATCTGAACTTTTTCAAGCTTTTTATATTATATAAAAATTTAGCGATATAGTAATAATAGCACTTTTTGTGATGTTTATTATATTTTTACTTTTTATTTTTATTCTGTTTCTGGTGATTTGAGTTGAAGACGTTGCAAAGGATAAATAGCATAAAATTCTTTTGTTAAAAAATGTGCGCTTGGTTGGTTTCGTTGAATAAACATAAGTCTTAATCCTTGTAATTTTTTTTTTTTTTTTGCTACTTTTTTATTTGGAAAAAAAAACAAATAAAAAAATAACAAAGAAAGCTTGACGCGTTCATAAATAGATAGAAAATCGAAAGTTGTATAATTTTTGTATTTTTTGTTTGTTTGTTTGTTTCTATTATTTTTGCGTTTTTTTTGTATTGTTCGGTACTTTTTCTTTCTTTTTTTTTAATTTTTTAATACTATTATTTTTTGATTTCTAATAGATTGCAGTTACTTACATTCATATAAATAATCTTACTTATATATTTTATCGCCATATCACCGTAATAAAAACTACACATAGCGAATGTGCTGTTTGCAAAGTTAATGTCTATAAAAATCAGAAAGCTATTTTTTGTGATAACTGCCTCAATTGGGTCCACCTAAAATGTAACAACCTCAATGATATTGACTACCAATTACTAAAAAACTCCTCAAAAAATTGTTCATGGTTTTGTATAAATTGCTTAGCTAGTATATTTCCCTTCAATAACGAAACTATAACTGACAATGAAAATCGTGCTAATGGCGACACTAACATAAACAAAACTTATCAAGTATCAGGTTTTCCCATAGAGAGTCTTCACACAGTCTTCAACACATTTAATACACATATTGATAACAACAACAAAACTCGAAAAACCTCAATAAACAGTTACTACACCAATGTTGATGATTTAAAATGTATAGCAGCTGACAAATCCTCATTCAATGTCTTTCATATCAATATATCATCACTCTCGAAACATTTTGATGACCTTGAAAATCTATTCCAATCAACAAAACTTGACATAATTGGTATATCGGAAACCAGATTGAATAAAAAAAGCCCACAAACTAGCAACTTAACACTTAATGGGTATTCCTATGAACACACACCATCTGAATCACATGCAGGTGGTGCATTATTATATATAAATAACAGGCTCGCCTATAAACCCAGAAACGATCTCCACATCTATAAACCAAAAGAACTAGAATCTATCTTTATTGAAATTATAAATCCAAAAAATCAAATATTATCGTTGGTTGTGTTTACAGGCATCCAAAAATGTCTTTAGACAACTTCCTATCATTCTATCTTAATCCGTTACTCAAAAACCTAACAAAAGAAAATAAAACTGTATTCATTTTAGGGGATTTCAACATTGATCTATTAAAGTGTGACACAGATTCATATACTAGAGACTTTTTAGGTTCACTCACCTCAAATTACTTTCTACCTCACGTTGTCCACCCTACTCGTATCTGTAAAACATCAAAAACACTAATAGACAACATCTTTTCAAATCTTAAATCAAATAAATATAAAGCAGGGAATCTTACCACCACAATCTCAGATCATCTTCCCCAATTTCTGATAGGTCATAATATTCTTAAACCACTACCTAATAAAAAGCTCTTAATCCAAGAAAGAAACTGGAAAAGGTTCAATGAAGTTGCATTTAGAAACGATTTTCACAATCTTAGTTTAGACAGAGAACCAAAAATATACCCTGATAATTTTATTCAGTCTCTTGAGAATACTATTTGCAACATTAATCTACTGCTCGATATCCATGCGTCTTTGAAAAAGCTTAACAAACAAAACATTAAATTCAAGACTAAACCATGGATATCAGATGAACTCAAGCACTCTATACAGCACAAAAATTATCTCTTTAAAAAAATATATTAGGTCTAAAAATCAAACAAATAAAACCATATTTCATAATGAGTATAAAACATTTCGTAATAACCTCCAAATTAAACTCAACGAAAGCAAAAAAAAATACTATGATAATTATTTTACTGAAAACATAAAAAATATAAAAGCAACCTGGAAAGGCATTAAAAACATTATTAATATTAAAAGTAACTCTCAAACAACTCCTAATGTAATCATACATAACAATAAAACAATAACAAACCCCTTTGATATTTGTAATGCTTTCAACAACTACTTTACTAACATTGGTAAGGATGTCCAGGCAACAATTCCTTCATCCATGAATCATTTCACATATTACTTATCAAATCCTTTTCAAAAATCTTTCTTAATAAAACCTACTGACGAACATGAAATTTTAAAAGTTATCAACTTTTTAGACGCAAATAAAGCTTCTGGACCTAATGGTCTGCCTGTTAAAATTCTAAAACTATTAAAAACGGAACTCTCAAGAATTCTCTCTAACATTTTTAATATCTCGTTCTCAAGTGGTATTTTCCCAGAAAACTTAAAAACTGCCGAAGTTGTACCTATTTTTAAAACTGATTCAAAACTAATAATATCAAACTATAGGCCAATTTCCCTCCTCTCCAACATTGATAAAATTCTTGAAAGGCTAAGTTTAACCGCTTATACAAATTCTTCAATGAAAATAAATTGTTTTGTGAATTACAATTTGGTTTTCGAACAAACTATTCTACATCACTTGCTTTATTAAGTCTAACAGATAAAGTTAAAGATTCTCTGGATGAAGGAATGTTTGGATGTGGTATTTTTATCGACCTTCAAAAGGCATTTGACACTGTATATATTAACATTTTACTTTATATGCTATCTTACTATGGTATTAGAGGAGTCTCAAACACTTGGTTCAAATCTTTCTTTACTAATAGAACTCAATTAGTATCCATTAGTGGGATGAGTTCAGACCTAAACAACATCAAAGTAGATGTTCCTCAGGGATCTGTCCTTGGCCCTTTATTGTTTTTTATTTATATAAATGACTTGTCTTAGGCTTTAAAATTTTGTAGATTCCAACACTTTGCAGATGACACAAACCTTCTCTATTTTAATAAGTCTATAAAAAAAATCAACAAATATGTTAACTATGATCTTAAAAAACTATGCCTCTGGCTAAATGCCAACAAAATTTCCCTCAACTCCAAAAAAACTGATTTAATATTATTTAAAAGTCGTCACAAAAAAATAGATCAGCAACTCAAAATTAAGTTAAATGGGAAAAAACTTTGGTGCAAAAAATTTGTAAACTACTTGGGTATAAAGCTAGACGAAAACTTAGCCTGGACTTACCATTATAACAATTTATCTAATAAGTTGAACAGATCCCTTGCCATCCTGTCAAAGCTAAGACATTTTATACAACAAAAAACTTTAAAATCTATTTACTACGCTTTGTTTCACTCTCATCTCACATATAGTGTAGTCAAAATAGACTGAAAATGGGGTCAACCTGGGCAAAATTTATAAAAAGCAGTGTTTGGTATCATTAGAAGCGTAATTTTATGTACTTTAAGCAGGAAAAAGTCCACCGAATAACTATTAGGGGAAAAAAAGATATGGCTATTTTACTTAAGGTCACTATTTTACATTTTTGACAATATTATAATTTAATGGAATTCCTAATTATGCTGAGTTTGATTATTATTGTTTATTTATATAAATAAAATATAAGTTTGCATAACTTGTTTTTTAATTCTTAGCAATATATAAAATGAATTTTATTTATTTATTTAATACAAGGGATCTGATAAATTTTTTGTACAAAAACATTGAGTATTATTCATTTACTGACACATTAGTACTAATGCGCAAAATATTTCTTTAGAAATAAGCATTTTATATTATTTAAAATTACGAAAAAATGGATGACGATATTTGCATTATCTGTAAAGAAACAACCAACGCTACACTTGTTACTGTGGGAGAAAAAGGAACAACTGACTCCCAACTAACCAAATTTTTGAACGGAAAAGCCAGCATTAAGGTTCATTCTGTTTGCAGAAAAGATTATACAAACAAGCGAAGGTTGTCAACCACAGAAAATCCTCTAAAGAAGAAACGTAAGCTACGCTCAGAAGTATGTTTTAATTGAAATGTCAATTCGCTTAATACACTAAAAAGTATAAAAATATATATAAATTATATATAATATAAATGTGCATGGCAAATGGTAAAAGAGTAAAAAAGACTTTTTGAATGAATTCTCGGTAGTGTTGATAAAAATAATATTTTTTAAGGAAAATTTTTTTTGGAAAAAAAACTGTTTCATTTGTGGAAAACTAGCTATTGTGGATGCTAAACATCTAGATCGTGCCAATATAATCCATGTAGAAACAATATGTTGCAAAGAAAATCTTCTTAAAATGTGTGAAAAGAGAAATGATGATTGGTCATCTAATGTTGGCCACCGTTTGAATGGATGCATTGATTTGGTTGCCAGTGTGGCTGTGTATCATTCTAAATGCTATCAACTATTTTCAATGAATAGACTGTATGTTAGTTTGATAAAATGAAAACTTTTAATTTTGAACTTGGTATAATATAATAAATTATAATATAACTTATTTATTGTTTGTTTCTCTGATTAAATTTTCTTAGATCAAATTCATCTGTTTCAAAACCTGGTCGTAGTGAGGATAGTAAAATGTCACAAAACTTTGATAAACTTTGCATGTATTTTGAAGATGCAATGGCCCCTATGACAACGTGTGATATGCATACAAAAATGATTGAACTAGCAGAATCGGATGACAAAGTTTATTCGATGAAACAAATGAAAAGATAGTTAGAGCTTCGATATTGTGATGATATTGTATTCGTAAAAAGCGACGGAAAACCAAACCACATTAGTTTTAAAGATACTGCGAATTTCATAATTCAGAAGTCCATAAAAGAAATGGCACAAGACAACATAAGTGAATGTGAAAGAATTATTAAAACAGCTGCAAAGTTTATAAAAGTAGAAATAAATGCTCAAAACTTTATTTCCAAAGAGTACCCTTCCAACTTAAACATTGAAAATCATCACGATAGCTTAACTCCTCTTCTTCGTCTATTTTTATGAGAGTTTTGATGAAAGACAAACTAAAGCAATCCTCGATAGTTCAAGCAGTTATAAAAGCTGTAAGACCAAGATAATACATACCACCATTGTTGTTTGGATTAGGTCTAGAAGCAGATCATATGTTTGACTCTAAATGGTTAATAAATCAGCTATTCAAACTAGGATTTTCCATTAGTCCGTCCGAGGTAACTCGATACAAGCATTCAGTTGTTAGAAGTGAAGAGAAAGCTATTGAAGCGTCACTTAAGAATCTTTTACCCAATGGGTAGCTGACAATGTTGACCATAACATCTGCACTATTGATGGTAAAGATACATTGCATGGCATGGGGATTATTGCAGTTGGTATTAAAGATCTAAATCAACCATTAAATATGCCAATTCGAATTAAAAGAGTAATGTCTCGAATAACAGAAATGCACTCCCAGAATAAGATCCCAATTCTTTCGTACGATACTTCAGAAGTGTCTTGTTTGTCTAAAATCATTTTCAAGCCTATTTCTCAACTTCAGTCACCTTCAATCATACTTTTATCTACTGGAATTGATCTTCTGTGGCATTTATTAAATACATTTCGTTCTGTTAAAAATAGACCTCAATGGAATGGTTTTATGCAAAAGCATCAAAAAAATGAAAATCATCCACCAAAAAGTGACATCTTTATGCTCCCTATAATCAATATTAATCCATCAGACGAAAACTGTATTTATTCTACTTTGATGTTTGTAAAAAATCAGGCTAAGGCTTTAGGTGTTCCACCAAGTGTAACATTTGACTAACCTTTATTGATAAAGGCATTTGAAATTGCAAATTCCCAAGATCTTGGTATAGTTGTTCGTTTAGGGGGTTTTCATACTTTAATGAGTTTTCTTGGATCAATTGGGACAATCATGGAAGGTTCAGGATTGAAAGACTGTTAGAACCAATATATTCAAAGAATTCAATATGCCATATAATTTCTGGGAAAGCAGTAGCACGAGCACTTCGTGCACACTTTTTAGTTGAGTCGGCCATGACTACACTTCTAGAAAGTTTAGAAGCAACATATAATTAATTTGCTCTAGAAGGAATCTATCAAGACTTAGTTAACCAAATTATAAAAGTAGATGATGTCAACAAATCTTCAATTATTGAAGTAGTACAAAAACAACTGGATAAACAAAAAATATATTTAGAAGAACAGTCAAAAACAGCCAAACTCTGGATTCAGTATTTTTACTATGTTAGCATCATCAAAATGTTTATACGAGCAGAAAGAACTGGTAACTGGGATGAACATTTAGAAGCTATGAGACTAATGCTTAATCTTTTTGCAGCTTCAGGACACATTAGTTATGCTAAGAGCGCACGTTTATACTTTCAAAAAATCCAATCCTTAAAACTTGATCATCCTTTACTATATATACAGTACAGTAAGACCGGATATCATTGTATTAGAAGAAGTAATCGTTATTGGGTAGGTTTATGGCCTGATTTAGTCATAGAACAAAGTATGATGAAAGCGATTAAAAGCAGAGGAGGGTTAACACATGGCAGAGGTATGGCCACAAGTACTAGATATCTTTGGGTCAATACTATGCATGAATGTGCATCAGTTCATGCAGCTATGATAATGGTCACCAACCAAGATTATACAACCAGTCTGCAACATACAGAGTGTGGTGATGCACAGCAAACTAGGGATGAAAAGGATCTCAAAGTCATAATAGAACAACTTCGTCGGCATAACCCATTTAATTGCCAAGACCCAAGACTGCAATGCATTTTTACGGGATTAACTGCCGCTGAAAGTGATGGTATAAACTGTGATGATGCTGAAAAAATATGATTAAAGATTCAAATGACTCTTGACAATGTTGTTGTTAACAAAGCTGTTGTAAAACGTTCTGAAAAAGCTAAAAGCCTTATAACGTTACACCCTGGAATTAAAGTTAATAATGAAACAATTCATGCGAACCCAACTGTTCTCTTTCAAAGACTTATCATGTTAGCTGAACGATCAGAAGACATTACAAGTTGCTTTGAGTATGAGTTAACACCTGAACCAACATCGCTTTTTAAAGATGGTTTTATGAGGAAATCCAATAAAGCATTACTTAGTAAAGTTCTTCTAAGTAATTCTTCAACTAAACAATCAAATGAGCCAAACAAAACCAACTATGTTTTAGACGGGGGAGTATTACTACACAAAGTCCTTTTGAAAATTCCTTCAACATTTGGTGATATAGTTCAACAGTATTGCAATTATATTGACCGAAAATATGGAAAAAATACAACTGTGGTTTTTGATGGCTACAAACTTTCGACAAAAGATCATGAGCACCAAAGACGAGTAAAAGTAAAATTTCCAGATCTTGCTCTACATCATCAAACGGAAATTAACTGCAAGCCGATTTTTTATCAAACAAAAACAAAAAAAATAATTTAATTAGCTCCTTATCAAGTGCTTTGATATTACATGGTCATGATTGCACTAGATGTGAAGATGACGCTGATAAAACTATAGTTTTGAAAAGTCTTGAAAATACAAGCCAAGGAAATCATGCTACCGTTGTTGCTGATGATACAGACATACTTGTTTTACTTTTAAACATGTGGCAGCCATCAATGAGCGATATTTTCATACGCCATGAAGCTCGTAAAGACATCAAAAAAGACATGGAATTGATCAGTGTGCAAGAAACTCACTATTGCCAACTCATGTAAGAAGCAATCTACTATTTATTCATGCTTGGGGCGGATGTGATACTACATTTTTATGTTTTGGGCAAGGCAAACCTGCTGCCATGAGGCTAGTAGAACAAAACAGCATTTTAATTAAAAAGGTTTGTCTGGTATTCAACGACCCTTTTGCAACACAAGAACAAGTTTCATCTGCTGGAATGAAATTTACTATAAAAGCTTATGGTAATGAAGAGCATTTAAAAGATTAATTATGATAAAAAAAGATTCACTTAAAAATAAAACTATTTTTATATTTTTTTGAAATCAAACCTTAGGTGGAAACAACGAAAAAGAAAGCCTTACATTGATGAGAAAATATAAATATATGCAAATGACAACATCATCCTTTAAAGATATTCAACCAGAAAGACTTCCACCAACAGAAGATGCTATAAGATATCATTCTTTAAGAGTGCACTTGCAGATTTTGCAATGGTTGAATATTGAACTTGAACCAATTGAGTGGGGATCAGAAATCAAAGCAATATCTTGGTCATAATGACAGATAAGTTAAAAAGAAACAAAAATTGATTGAGTAACTTATGTTATGTTATATGTTATTCGATATGTAAAATAAGTTTAAAAATTTTATTTCACTTCAGGCTGCAGAATCAGAGCACATTCTTAGCATTATTCGATGTAACTGTAGTATTACAACAAAGAAATCTTGCAACAACGCTTGTCCTTGTAAACGGCATGGTATTAGGTGCATGAGTGCTTGCATACAGTGTCATAGATTAGATTGTCACAATTCAATGTCTTTGTTTGATAACAACAATCAGGGAGACAACGTCGATGAAGTAGAAGATAGAAACATATTTGACAAGTGGTTCAATTTGTTCGAATAAAAACATTTTGCATTTTTATTTCTTTTTTTCAAAAAAAAAAAAAAAAAGTTTTTTTGGAGGAGGGGGGAGCCCACCCCCTGGCCTCCCCGGTGTTGATGGGGATGTATTGTATTTTTTTAAAATTGCTTATTGTATATTATATATTTATCATTTTTTGATGACATATTAATAAATAGAAAAACCATTTAGACATTTAGTGTTTTTTTAATAAAAATGTGAAAAAATGACGTTATTACACAAAAAGTTATTGCAACAAAAAATAGTGTAAATAATTTTGCCCAAGAGGTTATTTGGTGGACTTTTTCCTGCAAAATGTACATAAAATTGCGGTTCTAACGGTACCAAACACTGCTTTTTACAAATTTTGTCCAGGTTGACCCCAAGTTGACTACACTAATATTGCCTTCTATCATGGAGTCAAAACATAAGTATTGTAAATCGCCTATTTATCATGCAGAAAAAAGCAGTCAGGGTTTTTGAATTTCTACCAAACAATGCACATACATTCCCATCTTTTAACACACTACAAATTTTAAAACTGCATGATATAATCAAAATCGAAAATTGTTTATTTATTCACAGCTGCCTAAACAAAAAGCTATCTCCTATATTTAATAAATGATTTACTCTACGCAGTACAATTAGCTGTCAACTTACAAGAAATTCTTGCAGAGGTGCAATGAGTGTGCAAAAATATAATACAAAGTCCTACGGCAAACATTCCTTTAAATACTCTGCATTAATGGACTGGAATCAAATTCAAAATAAATTAAAATCAATCCCTTTTAGCAACATTAAAAAATATGTTCTCAAAACCAAATTAAAATACTACTTGCTACATCAAGATAAATAGAAACAGCAGTAGTATTACTGGTGATAATAGATAAATCACCATAAAAAATATATAAGATACAAATATGAATGTAGACTAATTACAACCTTCTGTGAGTGAATTATTTATTTTATTTGGTCGCTCATGGTCGCTCTCCTCGATTTAGCCTAGCTATATGAGAGTGAACCATCCAGAATGTAGACTGTACAAATATTTTTTATAGCGTATAACATTCTTATGTAAAACATCTATAATTCTAGTGAATATATTGCTTTTTGTTGTTGTTGTTGTTGTTATACCAGTGCCAGAAAGATAAAAATAAAAAAAATAGCAACTTCCACCGATTTTGTTGTATCTGCCTCAAGATCAAATTTTGATGTTAAGGCAACATCTATTTGCCACAGCACTCATTGCCATTTCATAATATTTGCAATTTGAAAATTAAGTGTATTAAGTGCAACAAGAATTTCAAGTCTACCAGCTAAAAATTACCAAGAGGTAATAACTGAGTTGTTGTTGCTTCGAAAAATAAAAAATGAAAGAAGAAATTATTATTTCCTTTAGAGAAGACCCGAATCATCAAATGAAATACGTTCATCAAGTGAAAAAAGTTTTCCATTTGTTGAAAGTGATGAATATCGTAATGAATAATCGTTATGAATATCGTGCCGTATATGATCCTATAATTATTATAATAATAAAGCCTTTTATTTTTATTATAATAATAAAACTATATATTAGCAGTTAGCTTTGTGTAGAATTTTTTCTAGAAATAAATTAAGGAAAAATCATTTTATCAAGAGTAAAACTACATAGACAAAAAAATTCGTAAGGACAAAAAAAGTACCAATATAATATTATATATTAGCAGTTAGCTTTGTGTAGAATTTTTTCTAGAAATAAATTAAGGAAAAATCATTTTATCAAGAGTAAAACTACATAGACAAAAAAATTCGTAAGGACAAAAAAAGTACCAAATAATTTCAAACATAAAAATTATAGAAATCATAGAACTATACAACTGTAAATGTTATATATTTTACACTTAGAAAAAATTGTGTTTATTTAAACATAAATAAAGAGTTTTTACAGAATCAGACAAGTAAATGTATTTTATTAAGGTTTTTGAAATTGAATATTACTGATGAGTTTATTAATATCAGAATTCATTTTTGAGGTTGACAACAGAATTAGGTTTTCCAGACGATTGTCAGTCAATGTGGATCTGTACTTGTTTTTAATAAGGTCAATGATAAAAATATTTTTTAGTCGAACCAAATTTGCAGACAAATATAAGTGCAATGTTAACTAGTTCTGGAAAATCAGATTTGGAAACAAGTTTTTAGAACTCTTTGAGATCAGGGGACACTGGATTTTCAAAAAGCTCTTTCAAATTAATCCCGTCGATCAAAAAACTTGAATTTTTAAGCTGAAATATTTGTAAGGTTGAAAAAAGATCAAAACTTCTCTGAGTTAAGCTGTTATATAGTAGTACTTTAGTATGTACTTAAAAGCATTGATCTGTTTGAAAATAGGCTATTTTTATTTTGTAGACCTGTTTTTAATTAGTTAAGATTTTGTTATGTTGACTTAAAAAGCCAAATGACTTGACCAAGATGAACTTTTCATCAGTTCACACTCTAATGATAATTGAAAAATACCTTGATGTTTCTGAGACTACTATGATTTGTTTGGAGACCAAAGCCTCTACTCTTCTTGCTACTTTGTTCCGATAAAGGGCATTGTTTTAAGACAACAACTTGATTTTATTGTCTTCCGCGTTTTCAGCTTAAATGAGGCGGCCTATTATGATTTCATTATCAGAATAGCACTTTTTCTTTTTTGCAAGGAGAAATGAAATTCGGAAAGACACTTTCATCATGTTATGCATTTCATCACTTTTCCTAATAAATATTTTTTGCTGATTTGAGATTTGATTCTTCTGTTTTAAAATAAAACTTCTTCTGAGCTCCAGCTGGGTATTTTATATTGAACTCCGTGTGCGTTTCAGTGAAACGTCAGTGAAAACTTTAACTGACAGTGAAAACTGTGGAATTTTTTAAAAACAAAACTTTACTGACAGTGTTTGTATAAACAAGAATTTTCTTCCCATTTACCCCTGAAACAAGGCTTTGATAATAATCCACTTTCACGTTTTCTTTTTAAGTTTGACTATTTGTCACTTTCGGCCATTTTAAATTAAAAAATATTTTGTAGTTTCAAAGAACACTTTTCACTTATTTTTTTCAATCAGTTCTATTTTGTTCTAAAAAGTGTTTTTGTTTTTTTTGCTTTGCTATATTAGTAATCTGGTACCAAACTCCCAAGGAGTATACTAGTTAAAAATTAATTTTTATCAAAAAATAGTTATGATTATAAATTTAATTTGATTTAGTCACAGAAATTAAATAATTAGAAAATTTAATTTTGAAAAAATGCGGTAGAAGAAATTAGTTGCCAGAAATATCTAAATGGCCAAATGTCTTTTAAGGCAAAAAAATTCCAGCGGGCAGTGGGTTAAGCCCCTCTGTTTTAACCAATATTAGCCAAGATATCCAATATTGGCACAAAAAACAAAAAAAAAAAAACAAATTTTGGCATGCCAATATTGTGCCAAGATTACTAGGTGCGGATTCTCAAAACTTTTTAAGTCTAAAGTTTGCGGAAACTTTGCGCAATTTAGCTTAATTTCAAAAATACGCTGCCATATTTACAAACTTTGTGTTACCTTTAGCGCACAATAACTTACGAAGTTAAGTTTTTACTTACGAAAGAACTTTAAAACAATTATTTTTTCTATGACGTTTTTTGAAAAAATGCTTAGCAAACTTTAAACAAGAAAAGTTACACTTGCTTTTTTCTGACTTTATTTTACACAGTTATTTGCATAAATTTTTCTTAACTTTTGCCAAACTAAGCAAAGTTACGAAGATGATATAAACACCCGATTTCCTTATGGTGTAGACTCTGGTCCACTGTTGTCTAGTAGCAATTGTATAGAAGAGCCAAAAAAAAAATTAAACGTACGGTAAAATATTGAACTTTTTATCGATGGCTGCTTGTATAATTTGCTTATGCTTTGAGACAGGAAAAGGGTAAAAACATCTTTCTATCAGACAAATATCAGTACTCACTCTCATTTCGTATTGGTATAATTTGTTTGGAGGTGTAGAAGAGTAATAGCTATCTTTTGGATTGACGTTATACCAATAAACTGCCTCGAGTATGCCACACGAAACTCTTTTCGCTGTTTTTTTGACACCTTGATGACATCGCAAACTTGGATCAATTGATTGACAAGCTACACATTTCTCAACCGTTTGTTTTATTTATTTCTTGGTTAATGCTAGATCAAATTTATGAGTGTTTTCTTTTACGCCATAATGTCCTGTGGATCTTTGAACATGATTGATTTCTTTTGAAGATAGCGAAGTTCTAATAACCCCATTTTCTGCCATTTCAACTGTTAGACATTCGAGTATTGACCAAGTTAAACTTCGAAGCCACAAACTTAATATCTACTCTTAGTTAATATTCTTCCACTATCTTCTTCTTATAAACATTTTTTTTTTAATTTTTGTTCTTAATCTGGATTTTCAAGTGAGTGCGTTGGTAACCCAATAAAATACAGCTTTTGAATCAGTGCAGATGTGCAAAATTTTCATTTTCCATTTTGAGGCTTATGTTTCGTCCTTTGATTACTTCTTCAACGTCAACCAATTTTTAAAAGCACTAAAATTTTTAATGAAGAGTGAGATTGCTCAGATAAAAAAATAACATTGCAATCTTGTAATTTTTAAGATATTTAGATTAAAATATACGAAGAGTTCCCAAAGCTTCGAAAACATACTTGAAACATTTGATAAATTTTTTGTCACCGTAAACTCAATTTTTGGTATTTTCAAAGTTTTAATGATTACACTCAAATTCTAAAAGGTTTTTTCGAATCGCTCGAATTGCAAGTAAAATTGGAAAGTAATATTGTTAAAACTGCATATGGATTTATGTGAATTTTATAAATTGATCAATAATTTATTTCATTTGTGAATTTTATTGATACAATCAGAATTAAGTTCAAATGGCCAGAAATAGGTTTTTTAGCTAGCATCTAAAAAATTGATGCCTAAACACATGCTAACTTTAATTTTGTTAAAAACTTAATATAATTCCATTCATTGTTAAGTAACCTATTTACAACCAAATTTATTTGTTTATATTACGCGATGCGAATTTATTTTTAAAAATAATAAATGCAAAGTGGCCAGGTATTGGTCAGTTTGCCATATGCTCATTTTGACAAAAGAATATTATTTCGGTCATTTTGTATCAAAATAATTAACAATCAATAGAATAATACAACAATTAACAATAATTAAATAATTTAATCACTATAAACAATAAATTCAACTTTCCGAACATAAAACATCAATCGGTAGATCCTCCTCAAATAATGCGTCAAATTCCTTACTGTTTATTGATGTGTCGTTATCATTTTCATATTGAACTTGTTTATCTAAGTTAATTTTCTGTAGCACATTTGTATCATTTTCATATTGAACTTGCTGATCTGAGTTAATTTTCTCTAGTACATTTGTATCAGGCAAAAAGTCCTCACTAAACATCATATTTAGGTATTCGTCAGTAGAAATCTCAAACTGCTCTATAACGTCATTATCGGTAAAGGGTAGGACTTCAATTGGTATTTGTATTTCTGAGGACTTAAAATTGGCACAGTTCGGATCGTGGCATTTTTGGTAAACAACTTTAGAACGAAGGTCAGCAACGTAGTAAACATGGTTACTTTTATGTTCTCGTCCTATGTTAGCACACCATCGATTGTTATCAAGATCGTAGATCATCATGTGTCTTTCCTCGTAATGTATCCATCGTCGTATCGAACCTAGAGTATATAAGTATATAAGGTATATAAAGTTCAACTACAATATAAAAATATAGAGTATATAAAGTATATAAAGTTCAACTACAACAACAAGATATTTATTCCCCTTTTTAAATCATACAATAATATAATAATAATGAATATAATAATAATAAAAAAAATCTATTGATTGTAGTAAGTGAAAATAATTGATTAATAAAAAAATATATCTATATAAATAAAAATAATATAAAATAATATAATAATGAGTAAATTAATTATAAATATTTAATAATAATAACTAAATGATTGATAAGGATGGTGTCACTCAAACAGAATTCTGATCAAAGGAGTGACACCAGTTTTTAAATATAATATGATTAATAATAAGCATACACACATAGAACATAAACAAAGTCAACATACAATAATCATACTTTGATGATAATAATAAAAAATAAACAAAAAAGAAGTTAATGATAATAGCTGCAGTAATCATAATTAAAAAAATAAGAGTATATTTTAAATATTCAGTGAAAAGCATGTCAATAAGTTAGAATAAAATTGTTCTCAGAACTTTAGTAACCAGAATTTACTTATATCATAATATTTGCAAACTATGTCTATTGACGCACAGATTTCTTCATCGGAATCTAAAACATGAAATGAAACATAATCATTAATTTGAGTAGAAACTTTATTTAAATGAGAAGACAGGAAGAGATTATTGACTGAGGTAAATCATTAGTTATAAGAATTTTGTCAGAAGAAAATAGTAATTTGAATTCGTTATCTGGTACATTTGTGAATGGAAAGACACTCTTTGTACAATTTACACAATGCCGCAGTGAGCGACTTAATTGTAGTAAATTGTACTCAGTATCAAGCCTGCTGCATTTTGAATGAGTTCAAAACAAACACATGTCACATTGAATTGAGCGGCAACTTGAACTTTTTTTTTTACACAGATGACAGTTTAAAGTCATAGTTAAACTAGTGAAAAAAAACTAACTTTTGCAATATTTGAAAGGATCTGGAGATAATGAATAATGAAGTAAATAGCTATGTAAATAGTAGTAGTAAAAAGTTAATAATATCAATAAGTAAGATTATTAGATATAATAGGGATAACAATAACCAAAATATAACAGCTATAAAAGTATTAACAATAACAATGATGAATGATAATGAAATAACATTAAAACAAACAGGCAGCTGCAAAATAATGATTATAGCTTAATTAAAAAAATAAAAAAACTAATTATAAGTTATGAGTATTATAAACTAATAATATAATAATAAAATATTTAATATAATATAACAAAATAAATAATCTAATGATAAATTAGTATCTAAAATAAATATAAATAAAAATGTGATAAACAAATAAAATTAAAAATATATATATACAATAACAAAATAAAATAAAATTGATTAAAAATATATTTTATTATATTTAAAATTGATTTAAAATTCAAATTTTCTTTTGTGTCTTTCTTTTTAAGTTTTACGTCTAGTTATATCTTTCAATGATTATTTTTTTTTATTCACTTAAAAAAGATTTTCTGTTTTACTATTTTTGCTTTCTATATTTCAAAATTTTCTTTAAGTTATTAATAATTCTGTAAACTTTCTTCTTTTTTCTTTCCCTTCATTATTTCCGTTAAAAAAAAACCACCGCCATTATTGAAGAATTACCTTGAAGGAATTACTTTGTAATAATTACTTTTATAATTACTGTAATAATTACTTTAATTATAAATAACTATTAGAAAAATAAAAAGGAATAATCTCTTGTTCTTATTTCTCATGTTTAGCTAAAGTTTAATTTTACCTGCTTATCTTTTTTATTTTAGATGCCTAGAATTGCTTGCTACAAGAAATTGCAATAAGGAGAAGTAAGTATTCCAAGAACAACACCTTGGAGAATGTTATAAGTTGATTGTGCTCAACAACAGAATGAGAGCACAGGGGCACAGGCCCCTCCACTTTTTTTCTAAAAGACCTTTTTTTTTTTAGAGAAAAGTCTAATTATTTTTTATAATACTATTATATATTTTATTCTTTTCTTCTCTCTAAATTCAAATTTTGTATGCACAAGAGCATTTTCAAAAACTGTTTTATAATCAATCAATACATATATTGATTTTTGTTTTCAAAACAATAAAAATTGTTTATTATAAGCTTTTGCTTCATTTATTTGGTACTTAGTGTAGCATTTTTAATAAATAAAATTTTTACAAAATTATTAAAGTTTCTAAAGACTAGAAGATTCCATTTTCTCTCTCTTTTTTTAATAATTCATCAGATTTATAATGTTTTGATTAAAAAAACATTACTTTGATCAATTGCTAAATTACACTCACTATTGATTCGAAAATAAACATCATCAATAAACATAATTATACTGCTTGCAGTGTCGCAAATACTGTTTGCAGTGTGGCTGTTAACGCTATATAGCAATTAGCTCACATGTTTTAGGCTATTTTCAAAAACATATACTTTTTTTTTTAAATACTCCTAATTAAATTTTTTTTTTTAATTTCAAGTTCATTTTAAAAATTCTTTAGATAAAGTGTATTTTGTTGCAAAAATTTTATCAAATAATTAAGAGAGAAATCAATAGATTTTACAAGCTCTAAAAAATTCTTTAATAGAATATGTTATTGATTAATATACTCTAAGAAAACATCTTCATACTCTGGGTTTTTGTTTTACTCTGATAAATTAAACTTTACTCATTAATTTGATTTGATTTTTTATTATGTCAATTTCTCTTCTCTCAAAGCCGAGAAGGCTATTTCAGTCAAGGAGGCTACTTGGGGAGAAGAGGGGAGGGGAGGGGAAGGGTTCACCCAAAAACATATGAATGTGTACAATTAGGAGGAGGGGGTGTTAGAGAAGAGGGCACATACATGAGTTTAATCAATATTATGTTTTTTTCCACTGAGCAGGATAACCACTGCCTAGTTAACAATTTTAGAAGTTCTTAAACAATAAAATTTGTAAATATGTTTTCAAGCAATTAAAAATATTTTAATAACAACTTTTGATGTATACATTTTTGATGCTTTTGAAACATATAAGAATATTTGGGGGCTTTTTTAAAAAAAATTTTTAACAAAATTTATGTTTAATAAAATAACAAAAAAAATTTTTTAACGTTACAAGGAAAATCCTAGAGCAAAGGCAACTAGAATCTTTAACTTAAATAAACAAAACCATTTTTGAAGAACTTGATAAGAAGATTTTTTGATTCAAGTGATTCAGATGGATGTTGCTAAGGTTGAGCCTGATTCAACTGAAATTCCTGACTTGATAGTTCCTTTAACTAGTGGTGTAAAAAGTACAGCAATCTGTACAAAACTCAGTCACTTACTTTAAATCTATCTAATAATCCATTTACAAAGCAAAATAATATATAATATAATAATCAGTCTTCTCCACACGCCCCAAATAACTTTGGAGAGCGCATAAAAGAGCGCTTGCCAAAAAACTAAAAACATTTTGTTTTAAATTGCAACAAAACTTTTTTGTTCATTTGCGCAACTTGAAAAATGGCTTTTTTTACCAGTTTTTTTAAAAATTGTTTTATCTAGCATTTATTCAAAGCATTCTTTTCGCTATTCTTATTTTAATTTAAATAGAAAAAAATTAATTTTTTAAATCGCCCAGACTAACTAAAAAATTACCATCCTGCATACGCTTTTTCATGCACTGGAATTAAATTTCAAATGAAGAAGATTGAATAATATATGAAAATAATATATATATATATATATATATATATATATATATATATATATATATATATATATATATATATATATATATATATATGTAAATAATATATTCAGTCTATATCCCATGGGATATACACTAAACAATAGATAGCTGATCAACAAATATAATTTATGGGAGCAATTCTCAACTCTTTCAAATAAAAGCACATTAAAAGCAGGTCAAGAAGGAAATCATCAGCAGAATCAATTAAGGTTAAAATTAAGGCACCAAATCATTCAACTGTATATTGGGATAGTAAACTGGTTCCAGACTTCAAAAAAAATAATAAAGAAAGACCAACTATTCTAATATCTGGCATGTCAGACTTTGAAGAAGGCAAGGTTTTTGGAATCCCAGTAATCATAAATAATTATAAAGGTAAAGAGCAAGCTAAAGCCACATTTGACCTTGCAAATGAGGTATCTTACATTTTAATCTTACATTTCAGGTAATGTAAGATTGCTTATTTTTTAATACTACAGCTTTGGGTATAAAAGTGGAGCTTGTATTTAACTGTTTAGAAAAAATTATTTCTATTGGTTAACACTTCACATATGAAAGAATACTAAGTTTGGTTTACTAAGAATTGTTTGGTACAACATCAGGCTCCTAAAACACTAAATTTATTCAATTCAGAAAATCAATTTGGCCAATTATTAACGCAGAATCTGGTTTTAAGACCCTTAAATTAAAATACAGAAGTTTGCAAACCCATGCAAAACAATCTATACAGTCATAGAAAAAAATACTTTCTAAGAAAATAGGAAAAACTTGCTATCTTGTGCTGACTGTTAGAAATGTGCTGAATTGATGTTGATACTTCTTGGTGAAAGACCTAAAAGATGAAAAAAGGAGCAGGTCATTGTGCTTGATGGATACCATCAACTTTTTATCTTTAAAAGATGTCAGCTTTTAATTTTCAAGCAAGATATGACCAGGACATGATCACAAAACTGGAAGCAATAAGCAAATTTAATGCTCTTTATAACACTTACACTGAGTTCGATTTCCACCACGTCCCTGGTAGTACCGTGCTCAACTTGTTTCTCTGCGCATCGGCCTTGTTCGTCAAGGTTTGTGTTTCGGAGTTATAGAGTTGGGAGAGGGTTATAACCACAAGTAGCCTCCTCATCTGTAGTGGCCTTCTTGGTCTTGGGGAGGTGAATTACAACAACAACAACAAAAAAATTAAAAATTAGCTCTGCTCATCCATCAAGGCCAATGCAGTTTACAATGATCTCAAACTACAGCATAACTTAAAGAATTATTGCAAACATGATTCACAAGTTGCAAATGCAGTTTTAAAAGCAATGGAATGACCCTTGTGGTACTAAACAGAAAAATGTGCAGTGTTTTCTCTATTTTCAAAAATAATTTCTTCTTCAGAACAGCAAATAATTGCTTAAGCATTGCTTTACATTCCTCAGTCATTAGAGTTTGAAATAAGTTTTCCAACTTTATTTTCGTTTACCAACAGTACAAAACTAACATCACTTATTGGACCTAAATCCTGTTCTTAATTTACAGTTTTAAAATTAGTGCCAACTCTTCTTCTTATTTTAGTGCCAATGAGCTGTAAAAACCTTTTACTGAGTAGCAAAAAGATTCCAATTACAAAGAAGTTGAAACATTTGTACAGAATGTACAATTGTTTTGTTCTTCATCATTTAAAACTAGTGTTTTAAATGATGAAAAACAAAAACAGTTTTTATTGCGAGTTGTTGAATTTCACCACAAAAAATTTCCAAACTTTTAAAAGGAAACTTTAAATATAATGACTTCATGTAATTTACAATGCAATTATAATGTTGTACAAACTATATTATAACTATTATTATGTAATTGTACCTTTCACTTACCATATACATCACATATATATTATATCTTCTCTTTTTATGAAACCATACTGCATTACAAATACTTTTTCATCATTTTAGCGTGAAAATATAAAGATTCCTTCAATAAAAATCAGTTTTTGGGTTAGGCCAAAACATCATCAAATGATCTAATATTTTGCACACATTCATATTTTATTAAAAAAAACAAGATAGGAGGGATGCACCATGTAATTTAAAAAATAGATTTTTTTACAATAATCTAACCAATATTATATACATACTGATAAAACTCAACAACATTTTTGTCCTGTGTTGTTTGGTTGTTTCATTTTTGCAATAGTGCTGATTAATACTAAAGAATTTGTTTTGCAGTATGTAACAAAAGTATTGTAGATAAGTATGAACATAGTCATGGTATTTAATTAGCCTGGAAACACAGGCTGTTTTCTAAAAACACATAAGTTCCTTTCTATACTAGTGCTCAGCCTTCTTTGGAGTGCATTAATGTAAACATATTTCACTATAATATAATATTTACAACTATATATTCTGGGATAAATATTGAAATGCCAGGAGTAAATTATGCTAGTTTTGGTAAATCAGTTTCAATTTTATGTAAATTTTACTTAGCTGGATTAGTTCATAATCTATATATCACTCTTTACATTATGTTGGTATCTTAACAGAAACAAGAAAATTCAGGTACATTTATAATTTTAGATAGTTTAAAAGCAATTATTCCTTGATCACCCTTTAGTTAGAAACTTCTACCTTAGGGTAGGATATGTGATTAATAAGGTATAATTTAGTAAGGTATAATTGCCTTAGTGAGGTATAATTTTCTACCTTTTAAGGTAGAAAATTGTACTTTAGTAAGATATAACTTACTACCTTATAAGGTAGAAAATTATAACTTAATTATTACCTGATTTATATTAAAAGAAATGATTTGTCATTCAATTTTCTACCTTGAAGGTATAATTTTCTACCTAAGAAGGTAGAAAATTATACTTTACTAAGGATATATCACATATCCTACCCTATAGTAGAAAAAGATCAACCTTATTTTTTAGAGTGCAATACCAACAATAAATTTTGCGCAAAAATATTTTTCCATTTTTATTATATTTTAGTAAAAAACTTAGTAAACTAAAACTAAAAACTTAGTAAACTAAGTAAAAAATAATAATTAAAAAAAAAAATTAAGATTTTAATAAATTTGCATAAATACTTTAAAAATAGCTAGTATATCAAAGCTTCTTAAACTAAAATTCATTATTACTTATTTAAAATACAATTTTTTGTTTTTATTATGCTGTATTGGAATGTATATATTAGCAAATAAAGTAATTTATTTAAACTTGATGCAAAAAAGATGATGTGAAAAAGCTACTAAATATTGCATCACTAAAGTACATATTCAAACGGGATTTAATTAAAAAAGAAAAGAAAGCACAGTGTATCAAAAAACAATAATTACAGATAATTATCTTGAATATAAGTTTAAGCAAGAATAATTTTTTATCTGTACTCTAAAAAAAATGTAATCAAAAAGTAAATTTTGAAGTAATTTATTTTTATCAATCAAAATTCTGTCTTTAATAACTAAATAAAGTTGAAATAAAGCTAACTTTATATTCATTTTATACTCAAATGAAAGAAAATTGATATTAACTTTTGCATGCAATATATATATATATATATATATATATATATATATATATATATATATATATATATATATATATATATATATATATATATATATATATATATATAAATGTGTGCTTTGTCAATTTGCGTCGTATTAGCTTTTACCTCTCAAATTTTTTTAAAAAATGAACTTTTTAAAACCACATTAATTCAAAATTGAGCAAGTTAGGGCAGCTAAAAAAAGAATTGATTTTATGAAGGAATTAAAAGTAAAGAGTTGTGGCTCCTTAAAAATCAGTTTAAATTCTTAAAATTGCATTTTTTTAAAGCAACTTGTAAAAATACATATTCAAATATTTTAATAAACTAAAACAGAATTATCTATTATCTATGCATTTCTTACAACATGATTAAATTATTTTAACAAATATTTTTATAAATTATCTTTGTATGTAATAAAAGCATTTTGCTTTTTTTACTAGTTTTTAGTCATTTTAGTTTAAGTCATTTCACTTTCTCTTTAATGTCCTTGTTCCAAAATTGAGGGTGTTTTTTAATTGATGTTTTTAATTTATCAATTTTGACTATTTTCAACCTTGAAAGCTTTCATCTTATCTTATAAAAAATAAAAACTACGAACTTGTATATACAGTGTAAGACGATCATGCAGATTTGGCAGCAAGCAAATATGATAAACACTGCTCAAGATACAATTTAGACATGTTAGAACTAATTGTAGGATAAGAGGTACCAAAAACATTCACACTAAGTCGTAATAAAATATTTTGTTTAGTAATGTAGTGGGATACATGCTTAAATGTTATAATGTCATTGATAAAAGTGGGATCAGTCAGAATAATAAAGGACAAGATTTGCTATATTAAAACTTAAAAGAAAAGTACAATTTTGGCTAAGGTTTTAAAAAGAACTTGTTGTTTCATAAAATATTTTGAAGAATGATAAAAAATTTCATCATTTCCATAAAATGAATTAACATTTTTTTACTGAAACTAAGCTGTAATGACTTCTTGAAATATTTGAAATAACTGCTTAATTTAAAATTTTTAAATTCAGCTTATAGCAGGTACTATTTATCTGTAGCAAGCTTTTCTGTAATCTAAACTAAATAAGATGAAATCTAATAAGATAAAGAATAACCTTTGCTTACTTTTATTCTTTATAAATTGTTTATCATTAATCTTGTCCTTGTGTTTGGTTTTGAGGTGACAAGTCACCTTGCGATATAAATAGGTTTTTGCAAAACAAACACATAAATATACTTTCTTCACTTATTTTAGGATAAATTAAATTAGGTAACCTAATATTTGAACTAAAATTGAAGTCTGTTTCTAACAAATAGAAAATCGATAGCAGCTAAAACAGCATCAAATTAACAAAGTCTGCGCCAGAAAAAGTCATTAAACTGATCACTCTCAGTCCCATCATTCCATAAAGTTCAATTTATTTTTTAAATAATTACAAAATCTATAGATAACGGCTAATTAAAATTACCAGACTAATTAAAAACTATGACTATGATGCAAGCAAACATAATTCAACTTGGACATATAAATAAATAAAACAATTACAACATAACAAAAAAGTATACAAATTATAAATAAATCAATGAATAAATTATCAAAATAGCCTAAAAAAATGAAACAAATAAAGAAACCATTTAAACTATTAATAGATGCTTGTTGGAGAACAAACTGATCAAGCTCTGGATACGGAGATACTTTAAAACCATCACATCTTCTTTCTTTACATGTTACTAAGCAGACTAAATCAAAAACATTTTTTTCTTTATAAAACTAAATCTATTTTAGTTAATTAAAATAATAATTTATTGTTTTAATTGAATAAAATTTACTATTTTAGTAAATTAAAAAAAAAAAAAATTCTCAAAATTTTTGGAAAAAATATTTTTCATCATTTTATCGTAAGATCATGTAATTCTATAAAAAAGAGTTTTATTCAAAAATATTTTAATAAAAAATATTACTTTTATTTTTTAGTCTGGTTGAAAAAAATTTTTATGCTATGGTTTAACTTTTGACTTAAAAGGAATGCTTTAAAATATGAACTAATTTAAATGATGCAAAAAATTTTTTACTTAAGGAATACTAGAAAATGCCTATTAAATGATACTATAAATAGAGTACATAATAAATGTTATAAAAATATTAACTACACAAAAATCTAAGATGTGGAATTATTAAGCGCTATAAAATGTGTACTTAGGAAATGCTATCAAATATGTACACAAAGAATAAATCTTAAGTTTACTATTTCATTTCTGAAAAAACTTTAAAAGGTGCAATCTTGAAAACCTTTAAAAACATTCCAGTTAAAAATATTATTAGATTTAAAACTTTAAACTTTTGAAAAACTTGTTGATAACCAAAGGCAAAAAATACCTGGATTGATCGAACTAGTTACAGGTAATGCATCTCCAACAGAAGTTAACAAACGTATGTTCCAATCTATGTCTGGGCATACTAAAGTATCATAAAATTGACAATAATCTTTATCAAATATTTTATTTTGGAGTTTGTAAACTCGTTGTTCTGATTTTGTAAGTTTACTTTTAAAACAAAATAAGTTTTCAGAAGCAATTGTCAATGGTATTTTTTTTGAAAACTTGCTGGAAAGATATAGACGAAAATTCCGATTCTTTGAATAAACAGATAAATCACATAAAAAAGTTTTACCTTCATCATTATTTACCATTATTTTGTGTAAACTTTCAATCGATGGCATAGCTGCTGTAACTCTTTCAAACTTATCATTAGAAAAATAACTATTTGATACACCAGTATTTAAATAATCACTTAAACATAAGCATATCGATTTTACGAATTGTCCACACTCCATGTTATTTATAAAAAGAGTATTATCTTCAAGGTGAAAAATTAAGTGTCTGGAAAATTTATTTTCAGTACTAGAGTCTAAATCAACAACATTTTTACGGCCTATGGTAATTTTAAAACGTGAATGAAGACAGGAACAAACAAGTTGAATAAAAGTTTCTAATACTTCAATACCATTACCTAAATTTGGATTCTTAGTTTTATCAAACTCAATGTCAAAATATAAGCGACAAGGTTTAGATTCTGCTATAACTTCATAAAAATGTTTTTCAGATGATTTCATTTTAGAGTATCTATTCCAAAACTGTTGATGAGATGTGACTAAAAATTTACGCTTACTATCAACTTTTTCAGAAGTAAACAAACAAAGATATTTCTCTTTAGTCAAACTGCAATAATTAAAAGCATCTTGTTGTCGAGGAAACCACTTCCAAACAATTCGCTCATCAAAGTATGAATTCCTCTGATAAATTGTTGAATGTCGCAAAGAATGTTTCTTGCATTCAATTAAATGATGCTTTTTTTTCAACTGATACAAATATTCTTTTCTAGTAGCTCCATAAAATGAAGAGACCTTAAAGGATACTTTTGCCATACTAGATACTTGACATACTTGACTGTACAAGAATTTATATATACATATATATATATATATATATATATATATATATAAATATATATATATATATATATATATATATATATATACATATATATATATATATATATATATATATATATGTATATATATATATATGTATATATATATATACACATGTATATATATACATATATATATACATATATATGTATATATATATACATACATATACACAAACATACATACATATATATATAAAATACTTATTAATATACATACATATATAAGCATATATATATACAAAAGTTTTTTTTTTAAACATCTTCACTTCCAACAAGGCTGCAAGCAATCACTAATTACAGTTCGAAGTTACTGGAAGAGAAAAGATGAAGATTGTAGAGCAAGATAATGATTGACAGACGACTTAGAGGATTGCAAATTATATGAATCACGAAAGCAAGATGAAGGAAGCGAATTCCAAAGGACTGATGTTCAAGGAAAAAAAACTAGACAAATAAGAGTTTTTGGAGCACTTAGGAACAGTCACAGAAAAAGGATGAAACTTAATTGAATGACGAGTAACATGAGAATGACTTATAGTAGATGGTACAAGAGACGCTAGCTCTTTAGAGCAGTGCCCATTATAGTATTTGTAGAAAAGAGAAAGAGAAGCAACATTACGATGATGTGATAATTGTTGGAGGTTGGCTGCTAGAGCAGGTCCAACTATGTTTACAATGCATTTTCGCACCTTTTCTAAAAGAGAAAGCCCATCATTAGAAGATCCGCCCCAGATATGGCAACAGTATTACATACAAGGCCAGATTTGAGATTAATAGAGACAGAGAATAGAATCTGAAGTGAGAAAGCATCGAGCTTGATAAAGAGATGCAACCTTAGCAGATGCTAAATTTGCAATTGATTTGATATATGGTTTCCAAGAAAGATCGGAAGTAAGAGTCAATCCTAGAAGATGAAGGGTAGATGACTCATCAAGTACATTACCGTTCATGAATATAGGAAGATCTAAATTATTGCGATAACAATTGGCTGAAAAAAATTGGGTTTTATCTGAATTAAAGTTCACCAGCCACTGTGAGATCCATGCTGTAGCAGAAATGAGATCCTTTTCAAGCTCAAATGCCCCCTCCAAGCAACCAGAGAGTATTGGCTTCTTATCATGACAAGAATAAATGGTAGTATCATCAGCGAACAATGCCACCTTAGATGTCAGAATATCTGGAAGATCGTTAACGTAAATTAAAAAGAGTATAGGGCCAAGGACTGAACCTTGAGGAACCCCTGAAGATACAGAATAAAAATAAGAGTGCTATCCATCGAGGACAACTTTTATACTACAATTGGAAAGAAAGGATTCAATAATCTTAAAGATGTTACCAGATACACCGTAAGAAGAAAGCTTATGGAGAAGACCAGCATGCCAAACTTTATCAAAAGCCTTAGAAATATATATATATATATATATATATATATATATATATATATATATATTTACACACATATATATATATATATATGTTTGTGCATATATGTACACATATATGCACAAACACATAAATGTATAAAAATTTCTGCATATATAAAATTAAAAGATTTTGTACTCCTACACATTTTTATAATAAATAATTGCTTTATTTAAAATAAATTTTTTTAACTTAAAAAATTTTATTCATGTCAATTCGAAAAAAGAGAAATTTTCAAATTAGAAGTGCATTTCTGAGTTTCCATCACTAGGCAGTGTTTCAGGTGTAAAACCAAGTCGTCTTCGTATTTCTGCACGTTTTACTTTTTGGTTAGATTCTGAAGTATCTGCTGTAGTTGGCCGCAAAAAACTCTCTTCCTCTTTTTTCGACAGCAAAACAATCTCTTTTCTAATCTCTTCTGCATCATCGAGATCAGTTTTTTTTAGCTCAATACGCCTAGGCTTTTGATAACGAATCATTGTCTAAGTATTGAACTAAAAAAAATGAAAAACAAAAAAAAAAAAAAATGAAAAAAATGAAATAATAATGGCTTTAAACAGTTAAAAAAATTTGAAATACATTACACAATGTCATTTGTTTCTAAACCAAAACAGCTTTAAAAATGTTTGTTATGTTATCTATAGTATATCATGATTATTGTAACAGGGTTTCGTATGGTGTTTGTTGTAATGTTGCTGTATTTTATTAATATGTTTGACTGTAATTGTGTTTGAGTATTGGTAGGTTTTGGGTTTAAAGTTTTTTTTAACAGGTAACTCATATCAGGCCTTGATGCGAAGCCAAGCTTTAGCTCTCGCCCACACTCCCTTAAGTGGTTTATGGGAGCAATTGACTGCCCTCGCAAAAGTTTAATTTTGTCGTAAATATAAACTTTTTTCTTTACATTTAGATATTAATTAAATAAATTAAATTTTTGTGCAAACCTTATAAAAAGACAAAATTCGAGTTTTAAATTAACTTTTTTTGCTTACAAAAAGGCAATTGTTATTTAAATTGAATATCAATTTTTTTATCGATTAAGTAAAGTAGTTAATGAATAAATGAATATGGTGTCAAAACCCAAAGAAAACACTAATCTGAAGAATTTTTTCACGGAGTGATAAATGAAAGTAATTTTTTTATGAATAATCTGACAAAAACTGAAAGTTCTCATAAAAAAGCTGTTTAGATCACATGAGCTAAACATTGTTTAGCTTGCGTGGCTCACTTTGTTTGTTTAAGAAAGCTTTTCAATGCTCTTGCACTCATTTACTCTTGCCGAGGCCTGCATATATTTCACTATTTTGTGCATTAATTTAATTAATTATAACAGTTTTTAACATTTGCATTGTTTTTTAAAATTATACTTATAAAAAGAACAATATTAATAATATTATTATTCAAGTTATTCTCACCTAAATTGTACATTTGTTATTAAATATAATAAATAACATTATTTATTTGAAATTTATTAAATCTTTTTTATTTTCAAGAAAAAACTAAAAAAAAAAAAACACAAAAATAATTTCTTAAATAAAGTAAAAAATTCAAAATTTTAAATAATTGAAAAATCCAAAGAAAAAATTGGATTCATTAATAAGAGTAATTTTGATCTAATGAAGTCACATATCTTCAATAAATAATTAAATTTAAATGATAAGATATTTATTGATACTTGCAAAACTCTATAAATATTTCTTCATAATTATAAAGGACAGCAACAGTTTTTGCTTCTAGAAATTCAACAAGAAAAAAACAAAAAATTATAAGCCATACGTTACTTTTTATTAAAGCAAAAAAAAAATTAAAAAAATCTGTATCTGCTTTTATGTTAGTTATTTAATAAAAATAAGAAAAAATAGAAACTAAAAATTAGAATCATTTCAAGATATTATACAAAAACAAAACTAATATTTGACTTGAGAAACTATTAGAAAAACTTGACCCCTTCTTCTTGTGGATTTTCGGCTGTAAAAATTTGTGCCTTTCCGCGTTTTTCTAATATCTGAAGTGCTTTTCTCAGTACATTAATATCAATGTTGTGAAATTCTTCTCCAATTGTATCATCTCCTGAATGCAACTCAAATAATGTACAAACAGTATCAGTCATTCCGTTCATGTTCACCCAGTTGTAAACTAACTCTGACCACTCTTCTGGCCTACGCCACATTAAATAGCATTTTTTTTTATCTTTAGGATTATCCCACTCAACATGACCTGTTTTTTCAAGAGCTTCTAATACTAACAAAATACCATCTCTAGAAAGTTTTCTGTTGATGCTGGCATTGTTGAATAAAACATGGGATTGTGCTTCAGTTAAATCTAATCGATACAGTTTATTGTGTTTAAAATAACTAAGTATAATACTACCCCACGCTTCAATTTGTTTGGCTCGAGTATCTAAGTTTGGTTGAATTGTAAAAAACGGAGGGAAATTATATTGCCAAGGCCATTCAAAAGAACTGCTCATTTTTGGTTTCTTAAAAAATAATCAAATAAAAAATAGGATATATACATATATATATATATATATATATATATATATATATATATATATATATATATACACATATATATACATATACATATACATATATATATATATATATATATATATATATATATATATATATATATATATATATATATATATATATATATATACACACACACAATAGTAATAATTCTTATATTAAACTTGAAAAAATTTGGCAAATTTTATATAAATTAATAAAATCACATTTAAAAACAGAAAATAAAAAAAAGCATGGTTGAGATTTATGTAATTTATTAGTAAATGCAATTAGAAATTGTAGAATCACAAAAGTGAAAGCTTCTTGTTGATTTGGAGTATCCTAAAAGCTTGTATGTGCATGGATCAAGATAAAAGCAAGAACTTTAATAAACAGAAGATTTGGTAGACCAAGAGTAAAATTTGCCTCAGAACATTTACAACTATACAAGTCTTATATAAAACGATATTGGAGTAAAGCATCACAACTAACAAAATGGATTTGTTTGCAACTTTACACCAAAAATTTAAAAGTATGCCTATATTCTAGAGGTATACTACTTCATTTTTGAAATCCATATCATTAATATTTATTTCAAAATGTATAAAATCATTAATAATATTATAATATTTATATCAAAATATAATAAATATTAATAATATTTATATCAAAATATGCAGTATTTATATCAAAATATAATAAATATTAATAATATTTATATCAAAATATGCAGTATAGCAATGTTATATACATATATAACATTGCTATACTGTTATTAACATATATATATATATATATATATATATATATATATATATATATATATATATATATATATATATATATATATATATATATATATATATATATATATATATATATATACATACATATATATATATATATATATATATATATATATATATATATATATATATATATATATATATATATATATATATATATATATATATATATATATATGTAACATATATAAAATGTAAAAATATAAAACGTTGTTTTATAATAGTATATTTATTATGCTAATTATAATATCAACTACAATCTAAAAAGAAAAAAAATCAAAAAGTGAAAATAGTAGCTTATCATTTAACTAATGAATAAATTAATAAGAATTAATGATTAATTCTTATTAACTAATTGATATTTGTTATGGTTTTCACTTGTAATAACTATCTTTTTTGTCTGTTATATAGTTGGAGGTGTTTAAGTTATATAGTCCCTATATAGTTGGAGGTGTTTAAGTTATATAGTTCTTATATAGTTGGAGTTGTTTAGTTACTGTTAGCTCACCCGTATATTTAATATATATGCTTGTGTTAAGTCTAAACCTCTAGCACGGTGTTTGCTTACCTCTAAGTTATTGTATGTGTTTGTTTTCTTAGTGAACATCGCGGAAGGGTGTATTAGCCCACCCGTATGTCCCAATATGTAAGTTTTTGTTCTATGCGAATCTCTGGTATTGTATGAGTGGCGGATTAAGATTTAGCGTCGTTGGGGGATGGGGGACAAAGAATAGGGGGTAACAGGGGTTAAAGAATAGAGGGTAACAGGGGTTGGAAGTGGCACATTAACCCCCAGAATTTTTTTTCCTGAGAATCGGACTTGTGATAAATATATTTTATCGATGCTTTTATGTGCCTTTTATCATAACTATCAAACTATTAAGTAAGTCTAAGACACTAAACAATCAAAAGTTTGAGTTTGGTAAGTTTACTTTAATTAACAATTATCGTTTGAAAGAAAAAAAAAAAAACATTTTATACTATTGCAATGGTTTGGTTATTTTAAAATATATTTACACTATACACATTACTAAAAGCAAGTGTTAAGAAAGAAATTTACTTTCCTGCTAGTTTATACAAATTTTTGGGGCGACTGAATAAATGCGAATTTCATAAATGCGAACTGGCATAAGTGCATCAAAAGAATTTGCAAACGTTGATATACGTGCAAATTGGCATAAGTGCGAACTGTCATAAGTGTAAATCACTTGCAAAAATTGGCACAAATGCGAACTGGCATAGTTGCGAATTGGCATATATCTGCTAAAGGAAGTAATAAACATTGGCATAAGTGCGCTAAAAGAATTTAGCATAAGAGCGAACTGGCATAAGTGCGAATCAGTAGCACACATGCAAACTGGCATAAGAGCGAAATCGCAAAAAAAAAAATGCAAACATTCGAATCGGCATAAGTGCGCCAAAAAATTTTGCAGGCATTGGTATAAGTGCGAACCAGTTGCAAAAACTGGCATAGTTGCGAACTGGCATAAGTGCAAAGCATAAATTGGCATATGCGCTCCGAAAAAATTTTTAAAAACTGGCATAAGTGCGCCAAAAGAATTTAAAAACATTGGCATTTCCAATGCCAATTATATTATCCGCACCTTTCCTATTATATTATGCCAATTCGCACTTATGCCAATGTTTCCACATTTTTTTGGCGAGTTCGTACTTTTGCAAATTTGCACTTATGCCATTATTTCGCACTTATGCCTTTTTTGTAATTATTTTACAAAAACTTTACAATAAGTGCGAACTGTAATAATTTTTAAAAATCTTTAGCCAACTGAAACTTCTTTCATCATAAGCAGATGTAAAAGTAAGAGTCAAGTAGATTTTGTAGAGTATAAACAAGTTAGGAATACATGGTGTCATCAATTTCTCTATTAAGTAAGAATATACGTCTTTCATTTGTAGTTTAGCCGTCGTTGCTGGAGATATCGATGTAAACATATCTTTAAAAGTAGGGCCAGCGCGAGTAGGTTTTAAGTGGAAAAGAGTAGTCATATAGGTTTTTGCAAAAAACATTTTTAACACATAAAAACGTATCTAAATAGCTTCACAATGTTGAAATTAGTCAGTTCATAATTTTTTTTTCTCATTAAAAAAAAAAAAATTACTGTTACTGTACATGTTCTGCCATACATGTTTGTAAAGCAGCTATGTAAACGATGGTTTACTGTTACCTAGTTTTCTATTCTCGTCTAAAATAAATGCACTATTTTGGGATGTGAAACTTAAATTTTAGGGGGCGCCAGCTTACTGACGTAGTAGAGATGAAGTAAAGTTAGGGTTTCTGAAACGGATAAACCGAATTGGAAAATTCGTGGTTTTCTTTTCATATATTCGAATCCGATATCCGTTAAATGTATCCGATATCCGTTAACTAGTTTTCTAAAACTTAAAACATCTTGAGCATTCAAAATTTAAATTACTAATCCAATTTGTTTAACGTTAACGATACTGTAGTTTCACATTAATAGTTTGTATTGACAAAGCATAAAGGTGGGTAATTCTTTCAGTTGGTTTAATATATCAAAAAATGAATTCAATATCACATGAATTTTTAATAATATTTATTTAAAAAAAGGCTTCAGTAAGTAAAATATTAATTTAAAATCTGAAGAGTAATAGAAGATTACACTAGACGAGGGGTTAAGTATTTGGATGAAATGTTAATATCAATTTTCACGATACTAAAGATAAGTGCCCGTATAATCTTGGATTAGTAAGAATTATCTTATTTTGCGTATGACTTAGTTGATTATTAGTTGAAATTAGTTAATAAGTTAGTTGAAATTCATTAAGAAAACTGAACCATTTCTTTTGATGAAGATATTGTTGCGTGAACTTGCGGTAGTGCTCCTATGACGATTAAGTATGTTAGAGAGAGCCCAGCAATTTATAAGTTATGTTTCAACCATAGCATACATTTTACTGTTTGCGACTCAGTGAGCACGGGAAGTAGAATAGACGTCTTATAAACGCATGGGAGAAGGACAAGAAGCAAAACTTTCTTTAGAGCTCAACTTAAACGTAAAAACTAAATGGAACTCGTTAATTGATATGGATAAACGTTTTATAAATCTTCATGAATATATTACTAAATCTCTTCTTGAATTAAATAAAATAGATATGGCGACAAAAGTAAACTTCACCCTTTTATTTGATTAGGCTAATGCTCTATAATCAATAAAACCAGCTGTAGGTTCTCCTAGTAGACAAGATGCTTCTTTGTTATCAGCAAATGCAATAATCGAGTTTATGATGAATAATTTTTGTTATGCTGTAAAATAAATAAAACTTTAATGAAAACCTTGAAAAGAAGAATTGCTGAACTTACAAATAAGAATTTGACGAGTCTACTAAAATCATTAAATTATTCATTGCATACTCCATTAAAAAATGAACTACATTTATTTTTTGATGGAGTATGCAAACGAATTTTTCTAACAATTTTCACGAAACTGAAAATAACAGCGAAATTGTTTCTGTTTTGTAAAAATTGTTAAAAGAGAATCACAAATCAGGGATAACCTAAAACAGGGATAATATAAAACAAGAGTTTACATTATTTCACAATACTGGAAAATGAACAAAAAATTGGATAAACTATTTGATGCTATTTGTTCAATTAAACCAATATCTACCGTTATCAGTGCGTATTTTAAATATCAGGTAATTTCTGCACCAAAATCAGATTACAGATATCTGATAAATCACTGAATGCACTGAACCTGAATGCACTGAACACTGAATGCACTGGATCATCTGAAATACTAGAATCGTTTCATTTAAAATTGAATAAAGATTTATAAAATGATATTAAAACATTATTTGCTATTTTTATTACATAAGAAATTTTATTGATTGGTTATCCGATATTTCGCGGTTTTCGAAAATGGAAGCCTTTTTGAAAAGACTTTCATAATTATTATTTGAAAAACATAGTATGTTTTTCATCTTAAATATATTGCATACTTTTCTCAGACATAAATACCTATTTATCCACCTTTTCTCCACTTATTCCAAGTATTAATTTATACGTGGAATAAGTGGAAAGTGGATAAAATGACTAAAATCATTTTATTTAGGAGAACATTTTGTATTATGCCATGTCGCTGAAAGAGATATGACGTCAAACGTGTAGTTTAAATTGCTAAAAAATTTTTAAGTTTCTCAAAATTTTGCTACATGCTTCTCATGTTTATGTGCAAAACAGAAAAAGAACAATCATTGTTTATTACTTTAAAATCAAAAGGATCAATATATGGTGTGTTAATTAGTTCGTTTGAGTTTCTTGAAAAATATTTACGTTTTCTTCGGATAGGTTATTTATAAAGTTGTCCTTTATAAATAACCTATCTAATAAATAAACGATTCAAATTTTAAAATCATTTTTTTTAAAATAAGGGAAGTGGGAGCATAACCACCCCCGTAACGTTTGGATTAATGTTATATGAAAATATGTGTTTTTTTAACAGTTTGTTTCAATAACCACATTATTAAGCTTTAAATTGATGCAATTAAGAAAAAAATTAAACAGTTTTTGAAAATGTTAATATACACAAAAATTATACTTAGTGAAAAAAACTGTTTTGCCCCAATTGTGAGGCACAACCGCATCATCACAAAATCGTTGGGGGTACACTTTTTGTGGTACATTTTCTTTACTATTGTCACAGCTCAGATTATTTGCTGATTTTGTTGCACGCTTGCATACTGTGTAGACATTCTTTGTATTTACAGTTTGAGTTTTCTCATTTGATATACTCTTAGCTTTATATTTTAATCGAAAACTCATTTATGAAATTTAAATAAGAAAATACGAAATCTAATTTTTATCATCTCAAAATATTTTATATTCAAATTTTTACATGAACGCGTTCAAGTGTGACGATTGTAATTATTGTTATTCGTAATTACCTAACTTTGATAAATATCAAAAGTATGCGGTTGTGCCTCCTGTGCGTCTATGCGATTCTGCCCCAGAGGACAGTTTTTAGAAAGAATACAGTTTCATAGCTTGCTTATTAGGTCATGTTGATATCAAAAATAGTTTTGACTTGATGAAAAAACGCTGATCACACATATATTAAACACAAAAATCAAATATTGCTTAATCGTCAAAAGAAAGGTCTAATAAAATATGATGAAAATGTAACATTTTTATGAAAATAAACATTATTATGCACAACTTCTCAGAAACGTAACAGGCATTCTTTTTGACATAAGCAAAATAAAGGAAACTGTTTTACTAACGCGTGGTATGTTTTTGTCATATTAGATAACATTTTTCAAAGGGAAATGTTAAAAAACGGTTGTGCCTCCATATGCGGTTATGCCCCCACTTCACCTATATAATTTAAAAAGATTTAGAATGATAAAAAATAAAAGAAGCAACCGAAACGCTTACTCGTTTAACTTCTTTGTTGTATACGACTTTAGAATACGGCCAAGAGTCGTTTTAAGGTTGTCGCACAGTGTGACTCATTGTGCGACAACCTTAAAACGGCTTTACAAAACAACAAAAATTAAATAACTATCATATGTAAACATGTGATACATCAATACTGTCGCATTTTGGGTCAAAAATATTTAAATTTGCTATTAAAAATAACGCGTACCTATGACACGCACAACGCGCGTTTACGAGTGTACCATTTACGCGCGCAAAATTTGATTTAAATAAAAAAAATCGGGTTCCTTGACCCAAAATACCTTATAAAAGAATACCACATATTTTTTAATGTCAATATTTCTTGTGTCTAAAACTACACACGCGTATACGTGTTAAAGTCTTTTACGCGCACAAAGACTGACTTAATTTAAAATAAAAAATTATTTAAATCAAAACATTTACTAATTAAAAAGAAAAATTGGTTCAATAAATATTTTAATATTATAATAATATTAAAATATATTAAATACAAAGTAAATATTTATCTTATCTAATTTTTCTTTCAAGAAAACAAAAAAAGAAAACCTAATACTAATAAAAAAGTTTTATTTCATTATTACAGCATTAACAAAGATAAAACTTCAGGGGTAAGTGTTTTTCCATTTTCAACCTTGTATTTTTTGAAACAAATGTTTGATATTACAGGATCACTTGATACTGTAATACCAAACACTAATTTGATATTGTTCATCAGAAAGGTCACACTGAATTTTTATGCTCAAGGGATCTTCGGTTTTCATTTTTATTGGAGAATTTATAATTTTTTATTGGAAAAGTGTCTTTAAACACTAAATAAACTTTTATTCAATGTTTATAGACACTTTGACTGGAGGCACTATCAAAACCACCTTTAAAGTGAAGTAGACCTTTAAACCTCCCCCCAATTTCAGCAAAAGTTCTCATAGAGTCTTGGCATTCCGTAATAGTTAATATCCTTGTCAGAGTATGATTAAACATACCCTGTAGAGGAGTTGAAGTAGATGTTTCTGTCAGAATTAAACCCTCAAGATAACATTTGTGTCTCTCATTCTTAATTTCATGACTTAAAGGATAAATATTATGTATTATCGATTAATTTCTAATAATTTGATACTGTTTATCAAAAAGGTCACAATGAATTTTTATGCTCAAGGGATCTTATTACCTTAGATCTTCTACTTCTATCACCTAAATCTTCCCAGTTCTTGCACGTTCTACCTGGACTTGCTGCAAAGTTATTTTTGTCAACAGTTACATCTTTGTCCAACCAAGTTCACTCGTGTTCTAAAAGTCTGGAGAAGGTTCTTGAATGTTTCCGCTACTTTATACTTAAGTTTTAATTAAAAACAGAAAAAAAATACAAAAAAAAAACGAAGTATTTAAAAGGTCTTACTTTAATTGGGGCAAATAATTTTTATTTTTTTTGTCTTCATATATACCTATTAATGGGAAAATATTAACACTACCATGGAATCTAGTGGAATCTTTTAGTTTTTAAACTTAACTCATAATTAAACTAATTTAAAATATCAATTTATGACGCATTTACGAGATCTCAGTAATGAAAATCTATAATTAAAATTTATTGTCAAAAATGTTGTTAATAGTTACCAAACATCTTAAACATATGACTTCAAAATAAATTTTGAACTGTTTTTAACCATGAGTAACACTAAAGTGAGACTTTTTTGAACGAGTTTTCCGATAAATAAAATAAATAAGTCTCGGAAAAAGGCGTATAAATTGGTGAAATCTTTAAAGTTAAATTTTTAAATCACAAAAAAATTAATTGTCTTTTAATGGTATTTAGTTACATTATAATTTAATTAATTATTTTCTAGCAATAGTTTTTTATGGGGTTTCTTTTGTCGTTTTTAGGGATTTTGACTCACTGTGCATCGTAGGCTTCAGGCACTTTTGTATATCTGTTTATATTATAGACTATTATGCAGAATATATACCCTGACAGAATTAAGAAAGTGATTTTTAATGGGTAGACAATTTGGAGATAAGATAAGATATGCACACAAGGAATATTTTTTGAGAAATTGACAAATGAAGAAGTTTTCAAGAGAGATTGGCTTAATTATTCTCCTTCAACGGGTAAAGTGGTTAGTTATATTTACAAGTTATTTGGTTGCAAATATATAAAAAATTTATAAAATTTCTTGCTAAAAGAGGATTTGAAAAGATAAAAGAAAATTGAAAGATGAAGAGGGTTTTCTTTTATTATTAGCTTTTCATTAAAAAGATTTCATGACAAAGTTTTGGATGAGGATAATATTGATACCAGTTAAAATTTAAATGTAAATGAAAATTTCCGTATCCATTCTTTCTATGTGATCATAGACAGGCTTATAATTGTGATAGAAAAACGGCGAGCAGCTTGCGCAGGATTACATTACAATTTCAGTTTTCTTCTTGGCAGATCATTGTTAAGTGATGAAAAAGTTTCTAAAGCAAATAAATGTACTAAAATATATTTATCAGATCTGGAAGAGGCTGCCCAGTAAACATTAAACAGTTGGTAAGTAGTTGGCCCGATCCTAATAACCAACTTTTAGCTACAGTTGGGCCAACAGTCGGCTATTTAGTTGGTACCGTGAAAAAAACGTAACGCTTTTACCAACACTTAGCCAACTGTTTTATAAACTGTTGGTACCATTAACAGCCCAACAGTAATAAAACATTTGGTACCATTACCGGCCCAACTAAATGACTTTTTTCGCGATTTTTTAAATTCGCTTTTGCACTTTAATTGAAAGTGCAAATGTTATGAATAATTAAATCATTAATAACAAAAACACAATAACTTGATATATTATCTAAAAAACCAAATACAAATTTATCTATAAATAATATTTTAACTTTGACTCCCTATCAGCAATGTCATTGCTTATAGTTAACGAGATAAAGACCGCATTAACATCAGTTAAGTTCTTTTTAAAATCTGTCACAACACAGGTAACAGAGAAAGAAAGTCAAGTAAAGCCTGCAAATACCTAAAAAAAGAAATGAAAAAAAAAATTACAGTCTTTAATAACAAAAGTATTATTTGCATTTTATTCTTAGTAGAATTAGGATAATAATATAACAGAAAATATAAAGAATAAAAAATACCTATGACAACATAGGTCTATCAACACAAAACACAGTAACAATAGCGCATAGCATAAAATATTTGTAAGCACATATTACTGTGTCTCCAGAGTAATTAAAAAAGAAAAGATTATAAAAAGGCTAGACAACACAATGTAATAACACTGGCAAATAACACCACAACCTAATAAGATATTTTATTAACTAAAATACTTGGACTAAAAAGATTTTATTTATTACAATATTTGAACAACTGAGGGACAACTATAGTTCAACTATTTGAACAATTATACTATAAAATAGCAAGCAACTCGTAAAATATTTCTTTTTAATGGTCATTATCAATTGTGGCATTAAGAAATACGTAAGAGCTCAGTAGTTACTTAAGTTTTATTAATTCTCCCTCTCATCTCAAAGAGAGGGAGAGAAAGAAAGTGTTTCAAAAGCAGCATGTTAAAAAAAGTAAAAAAACACGTAATAAATAGTAGTAACTGGTTTTATTATGTTACTAGTAAACAAAACTATTTTTACCTTGATTTAATTTCCAGCATTTCTTAATTAAGCTCAAGCTTCTCTCTAACTGTCGACTAATGATTCATAGAGTAAATTTCACATATTAAATTTACAAAATTAAAACCATGTTTCAACAGTAAGCAAACTAATCAAGTTATGACAAAGGCAACTAAAAAAAAAAAATATGTTTGAAATTATAAAAAATTTAAAATCATTTAAATTTAAAACTGTTATTAATTGTTATTATAAATAGAAAAATTCATACTTTGCTTTGTTCTAAATTGTCTAAAGTAAAATCAAATTAACAGACATTAACACTGCTTGACACTGAATTCTGGCAAGTAAGTTTTCTGCTTGCTGAGCAGCATTTCTTAAATTTCAACAATTATTAATTTCATCTATCTCTTCCACTTGACAACAACTATTTTCAAGTTGCCTATAGCATTTACATAAACAACTTCTTTGAGCCTAATATTATCCACTTCAATTTAACTGTTATCATTAAACATATTACCAATAATATTACTATTATTACAACTGAATAATAAAAAAATGTAAAAGAATCTTACAAACTGTGATCTTTTCTATTTACTATATTTAAACTTAAGACTATATTTAAACTTAAGATTTATTGAAATCCATAAATTTTTATGTTTATATACATAAGTCGTTTATCAAAAATATTATACAATATTTATTTACATCAATTATTTTTAATTTAACAAAGAATCAAGACTACAATGCACAAAATTATTTGAGTAAGTGATCAACGAATCAGTTTTCTATGTTAAACACATAAAATATATATCTAATATAAAATAAATCCAGTATAAAATTAAAAAAAAAAAAGTAAACTTACTCAAATCAATACCAGTTATACTGTGTGAAGTGACTAAAAAACACTTCAGTTCTTTCCAATTGTTAAAAAAATAGTTTTCAGCTCTTTCCAATTGCACTAAAAAATAAAACAAAACTTGCTTAGCTTAGTTGCCTAGTTCTTAAGAATCTGAAAACAAATAAGTAAATTAAATTAAGAACAAACATACATTTATTTATTAAAACTACTATATTTAAACAAATTGAATTAAATGAAGAACAACATTAATTTTCCTTAAAGGCTGAGAAAAATTTTTCAGCTCAAATTTGCTTGCAGACCTTTCTTGTAAAACTATATATACATATGTCATTTTTAAGTAGTTTCTAGAAAAACCTAGAAACTACTTAAAAATGACATATGTAACATTGAAGTTTAGACGCTTACTGGACTAATTATTATTAGATGTTATTAAAAAATTCATACAAATTTACAATACTGTGTTCTTCACTATCGCATAAATTCATCATATGATAAATCTGAAATGACAAATAAGTAAATACAAAGAAAAACATCATATGAATCGAAAATAATGTATTGATAGATTATTCTCAATGACAATAAGGGCATAGAAGTAGTCGTTTAGGGCTAAAAATAATACCATATAAGCTATATCTACATTTATAGATTCAGTCACTCTCAAACAAAAAATGCATACATATAAATTATTATATTATAACATATATATATATATATATATATACATATATATGTTATAATATAATTATTATATTATAACATATATATATATATATATATATATATATATATATATATATATATATATATATATATATATATATATATATATACACACACATATACATACAGAAATCACATGTAAACATACTACTATATATGCACATATGCATTTTAACTGTATTTTAACTCTTATTAATAGTTAAAATAGAGCTAAAATGTCTAATACAAATACAACAAAGGTGCTATCATAAAATTAAATTAAAAACTCTAACAAATGTCAAAATTTATATCTGTGTAACTAATTTATGTGTAACTAATGGATAAAAGTAAAATATTTGTATTTACCAGCGTAATAGTTATATTAAAAGGTGAAGGAGAGTTTGAGTTTAAAAGTTTAATTAAAAGGTAAAAAAGCGTTTGAAAGAAGAAAAAAAAGATAAATTGCTTCAAATTAAACTAACTCTATTCACTTAGACCATGCGAATAAACATTTACATAAAATATAATTATAAGTACATTTATAAAACTTACATTTTGAATTTTTTTTTTTCTTTTTCTCTATATTTTTATTCCCTCAATAAAAAAATGATAACAAAAATGTAATTAACTTTTTTTGTAGGCCTACGAACAATTAGGGCCTTTTTATAATAATTAGAGTCTGTATGCCCCTTTGGGTATATGATACTAGTTGTAAAGGCTTATGTACAGTCGTGCAGTCTTCAGGTTGGAGACTGCACGACTAATGAAACTTATTAGGGTCCAGCTCCTCATTGCTGGAGAGGGTACAGAGGGTAAAGTAAAACCTCTTCATCAGATCATAATCAATACCTATAATCTCTGCTGACGTTTTGTACGTCCAAAAAAACCACCTAGCAGAATTGCTATCATTAGGGTTTCCAGATCTTCATGACTTTGAAACATCAACGTTGACACCAGGGCCTAACGCTACTTGAACTTTTTTTTAAGCTTAAGTGAGTAGAGCTTTTTAAGCATAAGAGCATCCGTAGTGCAGTGGTTAATGCGATTGCATCAGAAGCTAAAGATCCGTGGTTAGTCACCTCTTTGTACACAATAAGAAAGGAGGCGCGGACTTCTTTTAAATGGTCTTCCGCGGTGCGCTGTGATAAGGTCATGAGAACTTCTTGAGGCACCGAAAACTAAATAAAAAAGTAGTCCCTTATCTCCTCTCCATGTCATCCACTTTTTAAAATCCAGCCTGTTGGCAATGTAAAGGAAGCACTCCTAGCTCTTTATCCAATAATGAAGAATGGACAGGCCATGTTTAAATTTAATATCTGGAAGATCAGCTAAAGCTCCACAAACCTTCTGCAGGACATTTAGGATGGAGCTGGTCATCCCGTAGATGTTGAAACAAATAGTTGCGTCAAACACTTCACTAAGAACAATGGCATTTTTTTTTAGCAACAATGATCTCCTCCAGCTCGTGGTAGATCATGAATTCATCAAACCTGAAATTCTTTAAAAAAGGTACTCTCCTCTTTTACGGCATCTTTACTGTCCTTTATGTATTGAAATCTTATTGGCTTGCAAGATAGTGTGATGGAGTGTTTTGGGTTTGTCAAGACAACATCTTTTGTCTCTTTACTCCGGATCTGTATGGGAACATGGCAGATGAGGAACAAAAACTCTTTTACTGCTATGCTGGCTAACCCAAAATCCTCAGATACTATCTGCTTATAAACAGACTGTCCAGTGCAACCATAAAAATACCCTTCTTTATTACCTGCCTAGCCATATGATTGAGAAATTCCTCAAAGTCAACTGGGGCATTATAATCTACTGATATGATTTCATCTTTTACAGGTGAGTCTAGCATACAATTTTTCTACTCCTCTCAAACATAATTGTAGCGGGGTACAGTTTACTGTCATTTCTCATGAAACTTTATCTCATAATTAGTAATCCAACTTTGAAATCCTAAATATAAAAGAGTTATTAAAAGTTATTAAATAAACAAATTAAAACATCTATTTTTTTTTCTGTACCCTAACGCAATGTCCACAACAAAACTGGAACTTTAAAAGAACTGTAATATGAGATTTTTTAATGTATATTTAATTCGATAATTGTTTATTAGTTTTACTCGTTTTTAAATAATCATCCATCAAACCTAAAACTTTAGAATGAACATTATTTTTTTCCCAGTCATTTACAGTTTTGGATTTAGATTTCGAAATATAATTTTGGTTTGATTTATCTACCTGTTGATATTATAATAAGAACTGGTGGTTTTTTATTGTTTTATTTAAGAAAAATTATGACAAATAAAAAAAAAAAATTAAAAGCTTCTGTTCGAACCCAATGTTCTTTGGATATCCTTGGTAAATTGGTCAACCTAACCCATGTCGTAAGCTTTGAAAATGCAATCCGTAATATTATTATTCTTCATAGTACAAGATACTAGAGAAACAGGTAAATACGCAAAACACATTTATGTACAAACTTTTTACGTTTTAGTAAAAAACATATTTATTAGGGTGTACGAAATGATTATTTTCCACATATAATCTAGTGTTTTTTGATTTTACAGGGGGTTAATTTAAATTAACAAAACACATTCGACCCATTTAAAGTAAAAACTTCTAAGTGAAAAAGGTATTTTAGAAAAGTTATTTAGACGACATTAAAATCAACAGTTACTGACTACATGATGTAGTTTTCTTGCTTTTAACACAACGAGAAATTATAACAGACTATTTTATTTAAACAAACTAAATTCTCTACACTAAATTAAACTCTTCTTCTTATAAAAATAAAAACTACTCATACATAAATACAAATATTAACTGTTTTCCATGTATTATCTTGTTCACAAAAATTTAACTCAATACAATAATCCACAATAATTTACATTTAAAAACCACTTATATTTCTTAACTTCTATTCTATAGACTATATGTCTTTTACCATTGCTGATGAATAGAAGTATTTTTAATATAAGATACAAGTAGTATAATAAATTATTGTAAATACAAAATGAAAGATGTTAAAAGCTATAATTAATATCTAGCCTTTCTTATATTCTAAATTTTTTGCTTACATAAAAGTCAATATTGTTATTTATTCTGTTTATATTGCCATCAAACCTAATTGTAAGTGCTGTAATTGAGTTGATGTTGTTCAGTAAAAATAAATCACAATTACAGTGTTTATTAATTATATTGCTGAAAAAAGACTGTTCATCATGATTGTTGGACACTTTAAAGCTGTACTTGTACTTAATAAAATCAAATTGTTTAAATAAGAAATCATCGGTTTCTTGTAAAAAATTATTTTATTGCATAGTTTTAGTGCTCCGCATAAAAATCGATAATGAAAACTTTGTAGGTTGTACCCTTTAAGCTGTTGATTGATTTAAAACAGTGGTTCCCAACCTTTTCTAACTAGTTCCCCAAATTATATATCATTAAACCTCCATGGAACCCTTTGCTTTTAAAAATTATTAAAAGGTGAATATTTTAATAATGTAATTTTTATTCATTAAGATAATATTTTATTTAAGGTTATTTTGAACCGACTAGACTATCAATGACACAAAAATATTTTATCTTTCTTTTAATATATGATATAAAAATTGGTCAATGTGAACTGCTTACTAGCAATTATTATCTGAAAATTGGGTTTAGTTTTTGATAGAGCACATCTAAAACCTGCATCGATATCGAGTCTATTTCTTTTTTTAGTTTTAGCAAGAAATAGCATGGTTGAAAACCCGGTTTCACGCAAATAAGATGTTTAAAAAGAATTAAGGGCTTCAAGTGCAATCGATGAACATAATGGATATGAATTCCTCATTTTCAACCAGAAGTTATTTAATGGTGTTATTTTAAAGTGGTATCAATCTTTAGCATTATAAATCCTTCTTGTGCTTCCTCTTTCTCATTTTTCACATCACAAGAAAATGGTGATACAATAACTTCACTGCTTAAATCTCATCTAAGGCGGCATTGTTTCTCTCATCTAAGGTGGCATTGTTTCTCTCATCTAAGGTGGCCTTGTTTGCTGATGACACTACCATTTATTCTTGTCGTGATAAAAAACCAACACCCTCTGATTGCTTGGAGGGGGCATTTGAGCTTGAAAAGGATCTTACTTCTGCTACAACATGGGGCTCTCAGTGGCTGGTGAACTTTAATTCAGATAAAACTCAATTTTTTTCAGCCAATCGTTATCGCAATAATTTAGATCTTCCTATATTTATAAACGGTGACGTACTCGGTGAGTCACCTATTCTTTATCTTCTAGGATTAACTCTTACTTCCAATCTTTCTTGGAAACCATATATCAAATCAGTTGCAAAATTAGCATCTGCTAAGGTTGCATCTCTTTATCGAGCTCGTCACTTTCTTACTTCGGATTCTATTCTCTATCTCTATAAATCTCAAATCCGGCCTTGTATGGAATATTGTTGCCATATCTGGGGCGGATCTTCGAATGATGCCCTTTCTATTTTAGACAAGGTGCAAAAACGTGTTGTAAACATAGTTGGACCTGCTCTTGCAGCCAACTTCCAACCATTATCACATCATCGTAATGTTGCTTCTCTTTCTCTTTTCTACAAATACTATAATGGGCACTGCTCTAAAGAGCTAGGGTCTCTTGTGCCATCTACTATAATTCATTCTTGTGTTACTCGTCATTCAATTAAGTGTCATCCTTTTTCTGCGACCGTTCCTAAGTGCTCCAAAAACGCTTATTCGTCTAGTTTTTTTCCTCGAACATCAGCTCTTTGAAATTTGCTTCCTTCATCTTGCTTTCCTGACTCATATAGTTTGCAATCTTTTAAGTCATCTGTCAATCGTTATCTTGCTCTACAATCTTCATCTTTTCTCTTTCAGTAACTTCCAACTTTAATTAGTAGCTGCTTGCAGCCTTGTTGGAAGCGAAGATGTTTAAAAAAAAATAAAAATAAATGGTTTATCTGGAAAATAGTTACCAAGTTCATTAAAAAATTTAATCTAGGTGACAAACTATTTCTGTCTTAATGACTTCATGAAGCATGTTACTTCCAATTACACTATTTATATTTTGAAACATGATCAAATTTCCATTATTAATTCTAGTCTAATACAGTTTGAGCTTCTCATTAATGCCTTCAGTTTATCCGAGTGTGTAATGACATTAGCGTTTTTCCCTTGAAGTTGCAGTTTAACTTGTTACAATGACTCACAATGCCGACAAGGTAAGCAGTTGTTATTTGAAAATTGTCAAGTTCAAAATATTCTACCAGTCCTATTTTCATTTGACATAAAAATTCTTTCACTTCATTTCTAAGCTTGAAAATTCTTTCCGAAAAATTCCCAGCAGATAGCGATTGTACTGAAATATAAAACAATAACATATTGTGCTCAGTATCTAGGTCAGAGCAAAGTTTTGTAAATAGTCAATTTAATAGCAATAGAGTAAAATAGTCGAGAGCAGAAGATTTTAAATGACCAATTTGACTAATTGATTAAATACAGCTTTCAAACCTTTACCTGGTAAAGTTTTTGTTGCCAAAGACTGTATATAAATAAAACAGTTTACACCAACTACATTTGGAGCAACCTTTTTTACCCTAGTCTGCAATCCAGACTTACAACCTATCATGGGAGGAGCTCCATCAGTAGTAAATTCAAATAAATATTTCTATTGTAATTGATTGTCATTTAAAAACTGTTTTAAAGTTTCAATAATATCAGCTGCTTTTGTGGTTGTTTCAAGGTTAGAAGAGAACAAAAGTTCTTCCTTGAATTTGTTATTTTATTTAAATAATACCTACAAAATACAATCATTGTGTCATTGAACTTACACCTGAGGACTCATCCAACTGAATAAGAAAATATGGTGATTCTTTAACTTCATTAATAACATTTTCTTTAATACTTGATGAGATGTCAGTTATCCTTCTTTTGACTGTAGTATTTCATAAAGATATATTATCTTCTTTACAGGTTCTTCTCCAAATAAAAATCTAACGATTTCTATTGTACACAGAACTATAACTTCTTCAGCCAGATGCTTCTACAATATTATGCTGAGTTTGGTGAATAATCCCAGTTTTGTCCAACTTAGAACTCTTTAGTGATTCAAAACTTTTTTTGAAAAAATTAGAACTTTTTGTTTGAAGATTAGAATGGCATTTAGTCAAGTGAATAGCAAGCTTTGAGGGTTTCATATTTTCATTTCCTAGTACTTTATAACAAATTGTGGGTAGCTAATGGTTTCTTTAGGCATATAGGTAAAACTATATTTCATAAATTCATTTGAATACGACCTTGTTTTACTTACACAGATTTTGTGTAGCATAGTTTTCTGGCATAAATTAAATTTTGATTTAAGATTTAATTTGTTTTTTTAAACAGAAAAAAATATCAAAATTAAAATTCAGTAACTGTTAAAATATTTAGAATTAAAAAAACGTATACATTGTGGTCTGCTTCAAAAGTTCCTTTTGACCCCCAGGGGTCCATGTACCACCGGTTGGGAATCACTGATTTAAAATACATCTTTGTTTTGAATATTAATTTTGCGTAGTAAAAATAAAATCATTTTGTTTGCTTGGATCTCTTTTTTCGTGTAGTAAGTTATAAGACTTGATTCTACCTAACTTTGATTACTTGACAGTAATCAAAGTTAGGTAGAATGAATGTTTTGAAAAATTATAAACGAACTTTGAAGGCTAGACCAAATATATTAGTCATTGAGAATAATTTTTATATGCTTTTGCTTTTATTTATTTTTTTGTGTTCGGTAAAATGTGATTTACTGTTTATAATGACAACAAGCAAAGAAAATTTATTAAATATTTTGAACTTATCACTTAATATGATTGATATTGGCAATATTATTTTAGATGTAAGCTTATTTGTTAAAATCATTGTTTTAGCTTTATCCCAATTGATGTCGAGTTTATTAGCATTGCACCACTCGATAAAATTATTACATGCTGACTAAGTCAGCATGTAATGTTATTAGATGGTTTATATTGGTATCACTTGTCATAAGTGTTGTGATATCTGCAAATAATGTTGATTCAAATAATGTAAAATATTCAGGTAGATCATTGATGAAAATCAAAAAAAAAAAAGAGGTAAAATTGAACCCTATGGTATATTGATATTGACTTGTTCTTCGTTAGAATATGCGTCTTTAACTTTTTTAGTATTTTTCTATTATGAAAATAATTCCTTATTAAGTTCAAAGCATCAGTTGAAAAACCATGTTTTAGCTCTAAAATCAGTAGTCTGGAATCTACTATGTCAAAAGCTTTTCTGAAACCAATAAATATTTCTGAAACCTTTTCTAAAACCAATAAATATTAATAATGTAAAAAGTTTTTTTAGAGTTGCTGAGCTTTACTTTAGACAATAATTAAAAATTTATTATAAATAAAACTATTAATTAAAGACTATAAATAAAAATTAAACATAATAAAAAAAATTTGTAATAAAAAAACTATTAAACGAAAATCACATTGTCGTTAACGAATGTTCCATAACTCTTTACAACATTATTAAAGGTGCAATTTTAAATAAGTTTTGACAAGACTTAGATGATTAAAAATCTAAAATCGTTTTTAATGTGTTTTCTTCAGTTTTTCAAAGCAAAATGTATGACTTGGTAACATGACACAAATTACTTGATTGGATACCGTTTATAATAAAAAGCTTAGCACCTAGTGCGGTTAGAAAAATTTTTTTCTTCAAAAATAATGCCTGTTAGGTTTCTAAGAAGTTGTGCATAATAATGTTTATTTTGATAAAAGTATTACATTTACATCATATTTCTTTTGACTATTATACAATATTTGATTTTAGTGTTTAAGATATGTGTTTTCAGCGTTTTTTCATCAAGTCAATACCATTTTTGATATAAACATGACCTAATAAGCGAGCTATGAAACTGTATTCTTTCTAAAAACTGTCCTCTGGGCAGAATCGCATAGACGCACAGGAGGCACAACCGCATACTTTTGATATTTATCAAAGTTAGGTAATTACGAATAACAATAATTACAATCGTCACACTTGAACGCGTTCATGTAAAAACTTGAATATAAAATGTTTTGAGATGTTAGAAATTAGATTTTGTATTTTTTAATTTAATTTTCATAAATGAGTTTTTAATTCAATTTTATGTTTTTAAGAGTGAGAAAACTCAGACTGTAAATACAAAGAATGTCTACACAGTATGCAAACGTGCAACATAATTAGCAAATAATTTGAGCTGTGACAATAGTAAAGAAAATGTACCACGAAAAGTGTATCCCCAACGATTTTTGTGAGGGTGCGGTTGTTCCTCACAATGGGGGCAAAACCGTTTTTTTCACTAAATGTAATTTTTGTGATTAACATTTTTAAAAGCCGTTTAATTTTTTTCTTAATGGCATCAATTTAAAGCTTAATAATGTGGTTATGGAAATAAACTGTCAAAAAAACACATTTCATTTTTCCATGCTTTATATAAGGTTACTTTCTATATATATATATATATGTTTGTGTGCCACAAAATTTGAAATCAATTTTTGAAAGCTTTTTTCTCAACCAATTTTGCTCAAATTTTGCACACTTAATCATTTTCGATGACAATACAAGGAAATGGAAAAATTTGACCAAAAAAAGTTAAGTTAACAAAAATTTAATTTGTATTTCCCCATAAGAACACTGAATTAATAAAAAAAAAATTTAAAAACGTAACAGTAATTTTTCCTTCTACAAAAGATAACAAAAAAAGAATTTCTAGGCCCAATAGAATTCTGCTTGCATAAAGCATGGATTTGAAAAAAGAATTTTTTTTTGATTTACTAGTTATTTTCATATAACATTAATACAAACGTTACGGGAGCGGTTATGCCCCCACTTCCCCTATACGGGCAATTCCGCCCATATATAAAAAGCAAAAACTAGTTAACTACATAACTCTTTTTTTTCAAACTATTTAAAAATACTTTAAAAGCAAAAAAAGTTATTAAAAAAAATTATTTTATTATACCATAACATGGTTTTAAAGGTGTAAAAGTTATAAGTTAAGGTAAGGTGTATAAGCGTGTTTTGACGTTTATTTATAGTCCTATTCAGAGTTTTAAGATCAAGGCCAAGATTTTTAAGGTCAAGGCCGAGAACAAGAGTTTCAAGGCCAACCCCTACGCAAACATTTTCAAGACCAAAGACAGTAAAAAAAACCTTAATTCTTTAATTTTATGTATTTTTTTTTGAGGACCAAGGCCAAGGCCAACAGTTTCAAAGTCAAGACGAAGGCAAGGCCGAGGCCAAGGACTACCAAATCTGGTTCTATTGTGTAGCGTTAAAAATATCGAATCGTAAAAGCATAATTGAGAACTTTGATGTTATAGTGCGTTTTTTAAACATAATTTACATGGTTTTTAATAATCATTTATATATTTTTTCTTACATCATTGACTGGGTTATTTTAATTGTTGTTTTTTAATATTTGATTTTTCTTTACGACCGTCGCAACAAAAAAACAAAAAAAAAACAATGTAAAAATGATTGTAAAACTTCAAGTAAAAACTATGAAACTCAGCATATAATATCAATATGTGATGCATACACCAAATGAATTTTTTTACGAGGCCGTTCGATGCAATAAGTCTGACAAAGTTGTTTTGTTCAGAAGTGGTAAAAAGTAAACATTGCCTCACTCTACGTAGAGTTTTTTTTTAAAAAAAGTTTAAGACTTTAATGCTGTAACTTTAGCATACTAAATTATATGATATAATTTCACATTACTGGAAAGTTTCAAGTCATTTCCATTTTTAATAGCTTAAAGAACGTCAAATGTTACGACAGCCACTCTCGCAGAATTGCCCATATATATATATATATATATATATATATATATATATATATATATATATATATATATATATATATATATATATATATATATATATATATATATATATATATATATACATACATATATATATATAGACACACGCACACACATGAGATTGTAATTTAGAGTTGATCACATTTTTTACCTTTAAACATGTTTTTCTACTTGAGTCAAGGTAAAAAAAAAAAAGTTGCACATATTAAGTTGGTTTTGAGGGGTTTGACTCACCATAATGACCTACTGTGCGCCGTTGGACTAATTTGTTTGAAACGAATTTGTTCACCGAATAAACTGACTTAAAGTACGACACAATAAAACAACATAAAAGCAAATTAAAGCTTACATGACACAAACTAAAAGTGTTATAAAGTTGCGCGTGCTAGAGTAACAAACTATATTGAAAGTCCATGAATAGAAACTATTTGCATTATTAAAACAACTTTTTTAAATCAAGATGTTTTCTTTACAATATATTGCTATATTTAATTTCATCAAAAATTTTAAGTTTAAAATTTATCAAAATAAATAATACAGAATAAAAAACCGAATAAAAATATCTAGAACACAACAGTAATGATAATTTCTCAAAATATACAGCTAATACATAAATTAATTACTATTCTTTAGATTTACAATATAATAATAATGAAATAAAAAAATAAAATTAAAAAAAAAAGCATTACTAACAATTTTGGAGTATAAAAGTCTTAATAAAAGTTATAAAACAACAACTTAACAAAGAGTGTTAGTTTTTTTTTTTAAAACAACAAAAATCACATTAAAAAAAACTTAAAGAAATCATAAGAAGCTTAAATTTTTTAGTTTTTCTCTGATGCAAATACTTAAACTTTTATGACTGAATGTTCTACAAGGTAGTCATGGTAATACATCATAATTGCTAACGGTTGACCAATAATAAGAGAGAGCCACATCATAATGTTACCCCAAGGATTTTTCATTGAAGAAGTCAAAATGGCAAGTGGAAATTGCATTAACATGGATAAAAAAGCATATGGACGAAACATCTGTAGTGGAATACTCACGATAAACTGAATAAAAAAAAAAAACAATCAACAAGTTCTAGTTTTTTTATATACTTGTAGTAAAAATTGTAAAAATTTATAAAAGTAGGGGAAGTTGGAGATTATTGATATTTATGGTTACTTTTAGTAGCTTAGCTTTTCCTTTAACAACACTCATGTCCCAAGAAATTAGACTTAAACTTAATTTGTTATGGTGGGGCACAGTGATTCACTAGGATCCATTAATGATCTTAAAGATTAAATTCATGTATTTTTAACAAACAAACTACATGAAAATGTAGTTTGTTTGTTAAAATGGACATTTTTTTAGTTTCAAGTTATAAATAATATTTGAATAAGCTTTTAACTTTTGAATATTTTTATAGGTTTTGTTATCAATAAAATTATTTTTTTTTCGTCTCAATTTTCAAAATGTCTATTATTTCGATTTTATACAAATCTTATTAATAAAAATATGCCAAAAATATAGTGTACAATGCCTTTACTTCCTCAGTCGCAAAGTTATTTGGCTAATCCCCTATTCACTATCATTAATTCACGGCTATGCTCCTTTATTCACTGTACCCCAGTACTGGGGTACAGTGAATCATATAATATAACTCACTTTAAACCTTTCTGTGAGTCGCTAGATAATAAATATTTTGATTTCGGTGATTTCATATCATGAAGGACATATATCTCAATCATTTCGCCTTGAAAAAAATATAATACATATTTTAACTTTTGCTCAATTAAAAAAATTAAGAAATCCGATCCACTGTGTCCCAACTTCCCCTATATAACTTTTTCGTAAAAACTTTATATAAACATAAAAAGAAAAAAAAATTCTTTTATTTGATTATTATTTACAATAGTTTACTGACACATCAAAGCATAAAAAAATAATCTGTAATAATTGTACAAATGTTATTTGTACTGTAAATATTATTTTATCAAAAAATATTTGTTCAATTCATTTTTGTACAATTATTTTGACAAAATAATTTTAAAAATTGATGATTATACAATTTTTTTATTACTGTATACCATTACTTTATTGCTTCTAATTAATTTGAAACCATTTCAGATTATATATAGATTTTATTGGTAATAAAACAATAATAATAAAAAAATTAAAGCCATCTCATCATCAAATGTAAATAAGCCAGTAGTTAACACATTTTTCAACATAGTTGAAATATGTGTTAACTACAGAGATGGCTTTTTTACATTTTTTACTAGACACTTAGAAACTGAACAATTTTGCAAGTACTTGACATCATCTGCTGGATCTTGCTTTGAGTTATTTTTTTTTCAAGCCCTCATTCATTTTTTCCTAAAATATTTTATTTTATCTAAAGTTATTTTCTTGCCTTTCATTTTATAATTTACCAATAACTTTTAATAACTCAAAACAATTAAGGGGAATTGCTTATTTAAGTACAAACTAAATGCCATTTTGTTCAGGCCAAAATATTGTGGGCATATGCTTTATAATAAAGGGCAATTCTTTTATATACAAATGCTTTCAAAATTTTAGGAGTAATGTATTATGTATTTTTAAAACTACAGGAGCAGATTGTTTAACATGTAAGAAACTTGGGAACAAATTTCTCAGTTTATTCAGTTGGAATAAACTGAGGTTCAAAAGTCTATATAAATTTTTTTGAACAACTTGCTTTAATTCATTTATCAATATGACTTACATTCTTGAGATCTAAGTACTTTTCCTATCAAAGCTTGACTTTAAATTTTCTCGCAAGATCTCTTAACTAACATGACTTTGCCATTATAGAGTGAATAACAGATTTTGCTTTATTTTATCTTTAAATCCTTCCCTTTTTCCGATTCCGTCTCAAAATAAGTCCAACTAAGGATTGAGAAACACCCGCCAATTTTGAAATGTCAATTCGTAACAATGAAGGATTTTGAAAAAAAAATTTAAAACTTTTTTTCAATTTAGTATTTTTTCATTCTTTTTAATCTGATAATAATGATAACCAATACTTATAAGCATTACTATCAAAACAACTACCAATTAGCTTCCGTGTACGCCCATAAACAACATAAACATTACAATCAAACAACTACAAATTAGCTTCCGTGTGCGCCCATTAACAACATAAACATTACAATTAAACAACTACAAATTAGCTTCCGTGTGCAACCATAGACAACATAAACATTACAATCGAACAATTACAAATTAGCTTCCATGTGCAAAAAACAAATAAAACAAATTTGTTAGTAGTTTTTAAGTAATTAATGATTAAAGGGTGCTGAATTTTGTTGTGTTTAACTGATAATTTTGTCCTGTCTCCTCATTTTTTACAATTTTGTGATTAAATAAATGGATAAAAAAAAAAGAGCATGATTTAGGTTGTTAACTAGGTTTGTACAAAATTTATATTAGTGTACAAAGTTTGTGTAAGTTGACCGATATATATTTTTTAAATCTAAATATAAAACCAAGTTTAAAAAGTTCTTTGCATGGCTGACTAACTTTTGATAGTTGACCAACTACCAGGTAAGTCATTAACCTATGCATTCTTTCATACACGACGTCTCAAAGTTTACACTTTTAACACATGAGAGATACCTCACAAAGTGTAATAATAAACCACCTTGAAAAATATAGCAACATTAGCTAATAAACTACTAGGTGGTAAAAATGAAAAACATACCTCATGAAAAAAGGCACTCAGAAAAAAGACAAACATGCTTGCTTGTGACTTTGAGTATTTGTTGCGAAGCATTGGTTCATACACATGTCTAAATTAATAAAAATGCATTTATGGAGTCCTTTCCTAATTATATACAAAATCATAATTGTATATTCTTACTTATATTGATTTATTTCTGTTTAAAGTATACTTACAAAAAAAAAACATAAAAAAAAAATCATATATAGATCATTATTTAATAGTGCAATTATTGCTATTGAATATTATTTATATGAGTTATATAAAATATAACTAATATAAATAATATTCATAAAATCTCATATAAATAAACCCATATAAATAATACTCATAAAGTAATACTCAATAAATACTAATAAAACATATAACATTATCATTATCAAAAAAACATTATCACTCTTATATGCACTCATTATGTAAGAAAAAAGTGAATACAAATAAAAAAGAGTGTAACCATCAATAATAAGAATTAATTTCATTATAACTAGCTTTAAAAGAAAAAAAAGATTTACCTCTTAGCCCACCTATGAATTGGAATGTTCCAATTTTGCCAAAATATTGCTACATTTGGTGCATTCCTTAAGTATACATTTGAATAATAACAAATTATTATTTAATCAAAATTATAAAAATTCTCAAAATTAAAATTTTTTTTATATTTCTATATATTGTAAAATCGCCTAAGTTTGGACACTTAAACTTTGAACATTTATCACGCATAAATAAAAAAATTTGAATTTTTTTTCCTGAAACATACAGAAAATTATATTGATAATTGATATTGTAAAAATAATAAAAATGAAAAAAAAAAAAAAAAAAAAAAAATAGCACTCAAAATTTAATTTAAAGTAAAAACATCTACATTGACCAAACTTTCAATAGCATCTCATAAGTTCAGCCGCTATATAAATACTCAACAACTTAACGTCACAAATAATGAAAACTAATTTTAAAATGTTGTCTTATTGTAAAATTATGATATAAGTTCAGGTAATACCAGTAACTAAGGAGGGTGTTGCTCCAAGCTCAAAAAAAAAAAGTATTTTTGCGGCACCAAAGAAAACAAGAAAGAGCACATAAAAAAAGGCCTTTTTAAATGTAAGTAGTAGTATTTTTAATTTTTATTGTAATTAGTCAACTACTTTATTACTTTGACCATTATCACATTTGCTACGCCACTGGTTAATAAAATTAAAAATATGTTTTTTAATTGATTTAAAAAGGTTTTTTCAATTAACAAAGAAACACTACTTTGCTTTAAATGAGCTTTGTATGTTTATTGCCAATTCTTTACATATCGTACAGGATTTGCAACGTATCCATAATTGTCGTTGAGCTGTAATTATATATCCAAAAAAAAATGTCACAAGCTTGACATTTTTTTGAAATTATGAAATTATGAAAGCTTGAAATTATGAACAAATTTTTTATTCAAATAAAATATTATGATATGTAGCCATTATAAAAATGTCAAAATTTACTGGTAAATTTACAGGTAAAACTACCTGTAAATTTTACATTCGCAATACTTATCAACATTTCACAATATTACGCTAATTGCCTTCTTCGATGTTTATTATTGAATGACCAAAATTAGAGTATTTCAAAATTTCACTAATTTTTATAAAAAAAGTAGTCAATTTTCAAAATTTATTAATTTTTTTTTGTAAATATAATTAATTTAGCAATTCTTAATAATACTAAGATTAAATTTGATCATTTATTATAATAATTTGCTTATTTTAGATTTTAATATGCACTTTTTTAAATAGCTGTTTTGCTAAAGAATTATTTCAGCAGGCTGAATATAAACATTTTTTTTTATAGATTCATATTTATGAACTAATTACAAATATTATTTCAGAAAAAAAAGTTTGTAAAATTTGAGTTTTGCATGCTTTTTTAAATATTTTTTCTTAAATGACCGAAGTTACATGGTGACCGAACTTAGGCGATTTTACGGTAAACTTTCAACAAAAAATAGCAGAAGTTCAGAATGGTTAAAAATGATGTATATATATATATATATATATATATATATATATATATATATATATATATATATATATATATATATATATATATATATATATATATATATATATTTATATTCAGAATGGTTAAAAATGATATATAAAATTTAGTCTTGTTCTAGTTTAGAATATTTTCAAAAGAAAAAGAAAAAAGTGAAGGGGCATTTTTCAATGTGGATCAAAAATATATCTCAATGAATAAAAAGCTAAAGTAATTTATTTGAAAAAAAATTTTATAACTAATTTATTTGAATAATGTTAAATGATGTTAAATTAAAATAATGTTATAAATAAAATAATTTATTTGAAAAAAAGTACCATGTACAGTAGTAACCTATATTTTAAATATAGTCTGTCAAGGTCAAAAATAAAATAAATATAAACAAGGAGATCCAGAATTTTTGAAGTTTATAGTAGGTAACTAACAAAGATGCTGCAAGTTTTTCATATTCATGCTGGTGATAATAATAATAATAAAAATAAAAGAATTACTGTGATCAAAGTCAGAAAACAATATTAACCAGAAAAATCAGGTTACCCTGTCAAATTTTAAAGGCAAATAAAAATTAAAAGTTTTGTATATTAATTTTTTTTTTATTGTTTAAAAATATGATTATGTTGAGTTTACAAACTACTCTATTTTTTGGGGTGATGTGTGGACGGTGGGATGGTAGTGGGATAATTTAACTTTACAAAGTCATAACTTTTAAACGTTAAAAGATTTTTCACCAAATTAAAATTTTACAGATAAATTTTAGCCAAGTTTATTATAGTAGTCTTTTTAATGTCATTTATCCCGCCTCCCCTATACCTCAATGTATTTGGATCTTGTGTAATTTTTAGGACAAATATTAAATAATAGATTAATTACAGTAAATAACGCTAATGTTACAGATTTACAATAAAACAGATTTTGAACAATACATTTCCTTGTAGTAAACTGCAAGAAAAATTATTAACACATGCATTTTTTTATCTTTTTTTTTTTTTAAATCATTTGGATTTAAGCAATAGCTATTTTTATAAATGGTATCTGTACTAAATGTAGAAAAGAATTAGAAAGACTGATAAAGGAGATAAAACATTATTCTGAGAAAATTTTATAATTTCTTAAAAGTCAGAGTTAGTGTTCTTACCAGAAACCAATCATTCTGTGTTTGTGACATCTGCAAAATAGTTCAAACTACAATAACTCCAGGATCAACATATGGATAGGAAAAATCACGCTGGGAAGAGTAAATCTATTATCACCTGGGTCAATAAAAGCTTATAAAAGGTTATTTTTGGACCAGGATAACCCTACCTTGCACTCTCACAAATTTGCAAACACTGCTAAGATTTTTTGTTAATCAAGGTAGATAACTTCTAGAGATAGTGGAAACTTATAATTAATGTATGTTTATACTAATGCAAATAAAAGTTTCACAAAATTAGAACAATATTACTGCAAAACTCAAGGTTTAAATATATGAAAGAAACAAGGGAGTAGCTTTAAAAACAAACTCATTATAAACAAGACTAAAATTCATCTATAATATCAAAATTCATTGTTATTTAGTGAAAAAATCTCCTAATGTTCAAAAGTTATGAATGTCAGCAATTCAGTTCTCAGAATTAGGGCTCGCATTCAGCAATGCCGACCTAGAAGTGTTTGAGCTTGGCAAAAAATTGACATTTTTCAACATTTTTGTTCAGATAAAACATTTTCACAATGGTGAAAGAGTTAGAATTTAATTACAGCACATTGGTGTGCTTTAAATAAACTTTAACTTTAGTCAATTTTAATTTATAACAAAATTTTAATTCAAAACAAATTTTTTAACTTTTTATTTATTAAAATTCACTAAAATTTAAAAAAAAAAAAATTGTTTTTGACTTTTTATTTATTAAAATTTGCTAATATTAAAAGAAACTTTTTTTAAAAATATTTTACTTTCAGAATTCAATACCAAAAATAATTAGAAAAAAAACTAAAAAATAAATTGTAAAAATAAAAAATAAATAAAAAATACCACCAATCTTTATAAAATGTTCTATCACCAAAATAAAGAACCTCTGATACTATATTGAGAAAACTGTGAAAATATGCATAAAACGCCAGTAACCACAATAAATGATTTGGAATCTAAATTTAAATGTCAGAACTGTAACTGATCCGTTAAAAATTGAATTTAAATAAATTGTTAAAACTGTAACTGATCTGTTAAATTAAATTTAAATGCTATGTTAGAACTTTAACTGATCCATGAATTGTGCATGGTATTTTTATTAACTTTATATTTAAATTTACATCAGGAATATAAAATGTTTAAATAAACTCATCATCGTCGCATCAGGAATTAAAACATTAAAAAAAAAATACTACTTACAGCTAGTTTCATAATACGTTCAAAGAGACGACCCAAATCTAACTCCTAAAAAAACATTAAAAATTAGGACTGGTACTTAGCTATTTTAATTTGAAAATTCATAACAAAAAGACTATGTTATAAGGTCCTATGGTCATTTAAAAAAAGCAACTTTGAAAAATATTATTTTTTTATAATATTTATTTTTTACTTTGTTTGGTCACAAAATAAAGCAGCATCTTATTTAGGATATAAAAAATAAGACTCAATAAATTGTCTGATTCTGATGATGCTAAAAGTATGTTACAAAATAAGAATGCTTTGAACGCATCACTTCAGCTCTATAGAGAAGAGCTAAAACAATCTATTAGAGTAAAAGAGCTGCATGTCTTTAAACTCAGCACACTTTCAATTGTGAGGTAATCTGCTTGACTTTTTCAAACAAACCCTGAAATGCCTAATCAATATGTGCACTATTACTTTCAACTCAATATATTTTATGTGCACTATTACTTTCAATTCAGTATTTTTTATTGCTATGATAAAACGGTTGGCAACAAATGGTCTGTATGATATGTAAGATATATTTTCTTAGAGAAATTTAAATATAAAAGGCTAGTTGTCATTTAATTATATATGTTAATTATTTAATTATGTAGGGAAAACTGGAAATGTATTGTTTTATGTGTTACATCTCATGTCTAGATCAAAAATTAAAGTGGATGATAAACAGAAACAAGCATTCATGTCTCTGTTGCCCCTTTCTTGTTAAAAGTTCAAAGACTTATTAAAGCTAAACAATTTCTACTAAACTATTTCAAAACATTTGATCTTATTGTTAACTATATTGAAAAGGTAAATTTATATTGAAAAATCTATTTGATATTTATTTGAAAATATAAATAAGCATTTATTTTTATTAATGTTTTGCTCTCGATGGGAACTGTCTGGTTTATACAAACTCGATACAAAGTGATGGATTATAGACAGTATGATAAATAAATGAGGTTGGGAAAGAGATAAAGTTGCAATGGTAATTTTTACAAAATTAAAAAATTTTTTTAATAAGTTTTTTGATTTTATTGAAATTGTTTAATAAGGGCAGTAGGGTATTACATACACCTGAGTAAGTTGTGGTTGTATATTACAGTGTGTTACGATCTGCATTTAACAAAACAATTGCCCTAAAAGGTTACAAGTTAGTGAAGTTTATGAGTTGATGAATTTACAGATGAAATCACAGATGTCCAAAATGGGTGCCTTGTCTTCAAATGAACACTGTGAAATTTTTGTATTTAGCGAAAAAACTGCATTTATATGTTGTGTTAAAACTAAAATGTAAAAAAAAAATACTTCAGATAAAATGCAATATCAATAAACAGATATCTGATGTCTCTGAACACTAAAATTCATTTTTCTTAAAATGAGAAAAATGTGACAAAAAAATGTAAAATATTATGTAAAAGACTTGAGCTTACTGTTTGTGGTAAAAAAAACTGTTAACTACTCTAATTTGAAAAAATTAAAGTTAGATTATCACAAAATGCATTAATTTAGTTAAGGAAACTAATTAAACTTATTGTTTAATTAGTTTCCTTAACTAAATTAAAAAACCACAAAAACACAAATTAAAAGACTTTATTTTAAAAACATTCTCGATGTTTTTGTTTTATTTTTTTAAAAATAAAAACATTCTTAACATTTTTTTCTTCTTTACTGTAAAACATCCACAGAGTGTTGCTACATCGACTATCTGCTGCTACAAGGGAGTGCTGCTACATCAACTATCTTATAGCCTGCTGCTACAAGGAAGTGCTGCTACATTGGCTGAGGGTTGGGGCAAGCAGTGTAAAAGTTAAGTTATTTTTATTATCATGAAAGTCAAAAAGAATATGAAGAGAAACAAAACTTTTTGAAAAAGTTCTTTTCATTTTTTTGTTTTCTAAACATAAAATAAAATAACAAGCTACATACCAAAAGTTCATTCATTCAAAATTAAATTTTCGCAATTACTATTTTATTATTAAGAAATTTTTATTTTAGTTAATTTATAATTAAACAGTTAACTCTTAATTGCCAACAAGCAAAAGTTAACTTTACTCTGAATGAATATTCTAAAATTCTATCTTTTGAAAAAAAAAAATTCATACATTCCATTGTCTTTAAATAGAGTTTTTTTTAATTAAGTTTAAAATTTTTTTTCAAACCTACCGTTTGGTTACTAACCAAATGACAATTTTAAACATTAAACGAGTCGAGGCAAGTAATTATTTTTTAATCTATTTTATCATTGTAAAGAAAAAATGAACCAATTAAAATAAATAAAAAAATTAGTTTTTTCATAATGCATTTTAAACCAAAACTTTTTTTTTGTATTTTAATAAAAAAGCATAAGTAAAATAAATAATAAACATTTTTGGGTGACCATACTGCTGGTATGGGTTTGTCCCTGTTACATACATACATACATACATACATACATACATACATACATACATACATACAAACATACATATATACATACATGTAGAGGTGATAATATGGGTGTTCATTATTTAACAACTATTTTCATTGACTTATATACAATATTAAAAAATGGGTAACTATGGTAATGAGTAACTTTGAGTGACTTCAAAATAAACTTTGACAGTTGAAAATGTCAATATGCATAATATGTCAATATCATATATAATATGTCATTATGTTGTATAATTAAGTTTCTATCTTTATTGATTCACCTTTTAACAAACACTTTTCCAATGTTGTGCAAGAAAATGATGCTTAAAATGGAAAATATCCTAATAATTACTAAACTGCTATAGGGAAGGTAAAACTCCTTAATTACGGTAAAGGTAATTTACCTAGGAGAATAATACTCTGATATAAAAACACCAATTCAAATTGTGAATAAGGCTAGACAAAGCTTATAAAACTCGGATACTTACCTTCCTATTGTTAGTATAGCATTAAAATAACTCAATTTTGATCTGCAAAACAGGCTAACACCAGTATATCAGGATAAAGCTATTGGCCATGCCAGGAAAGCCATCAGATTTTTGGTTGTAAAAAATCTATTTAACTCTTCTCTAATGTTATTTATAAGAATATTTGGATTTGTTGAATAAATCATTCCCACTATAAGCAGATTTAGAAAACTAAAATAAGTACTGATATTGTTTTCTTTGCATGTATATGCAATTTGTTTTTGGGCGTGTATGTTTTTATAAAATTAGTACTGATGTTGTTTTCTTTGCATGTGTATGTAAATTGGGGTTTTAGCGAGTGCTGTTTTTATAAACATCAACATAATTTTGAAAAGCTCTTATGACTTGGTGGTTTTATAACTAAAAATAATGACCAAATATTCATGATTTGATAATTATTTTGAAAAGGAATAAAATTATTTAAAAAAAAAAAAAAGATTTATGGTACAAAATAATGGTCAAATCCATTTGAATATATTGACAGATTTCAAATTTGGTTATAAATTTCAAATTTGTCTATCCTGGTGCCCTTCATAAAACAAGGTGGATAAGTAAACTGTTTTATACTATGAAGATGTTTTTGTCTGGGCAGGTCAAAGAACATTTTTCAAAAGCTGAATTTGCTATTAGCAACCAAATAAGAAAATTGGAACAATTTCCTGTATTTCCAGTTTC
>NC_088934.1:20667500-20677500 GCF_038396675.1 Hydra vulgaris | reverse complement strand
AAAGCATATTTAACAAAAATTAATATTGAGTGGGGACTTTATCCTCAATACCTCAGCTAAGCTACTTGGGATTGAATTAACTAAAGTTTATGTTTCTTCTGCTGTTATATTATCTTATGTACTTATAATAGTTTTCTATATATCACAACCTTTCTACTAAATTCAAGCCCAGAATATAAGATGGCCACCCCGAAACATCGAGGTTACTTGTATTAAAGTTTCATTTTTTAATAGTATGTTTTAGATTATTATCATAGGGGTCATCCATATATTACACATTAGAAGGGGGGAGGGGTTAGTGGTTTTGTGATGACTCATACATAACTTGTAACTTGTAAGAGTTAGGATGTTGTGAGGAGGGGGGAGGGGTCTAAAACGGTCAAAAACTGTGTTGCATAATTTATGGACATATTAATATCAAATAACATATTGGAATATGAAATTTTGTGGCATTTAAATTTTTTATTAGACAGTTGCAATTTGGATTTGAGAATATCAGAATACATCGAAGCATCCATTTTATCAATGGCCCCACTCTTTTCTTCACAATGTCCCCACTCTTTTCTAACTTATACTACCACAAACCATCACATTTCCTCCAGCATGCTTTACAGTACCTTATTAACAATTAACTTATTTACAATCTAACTAAAAATTTATTTACAATTTAACTAACAAGTTAACTTTTCTTTTGTTTTTTCTGCCAGACTTTCTGAACTCTATCCAATCAGACTATACCCTACCACAAACAGTATCCAATCAGATTCAATCCAATCAGTTGTATTTTAACTCATCTTACCATAAAATGTTTTTCAAACATATCTGTATTTTTTTTTCCTTCTTTGAAAACTTATTTACATTTCTTTTTTTGTATTAGTGAACAAGGTCATTTCTATAACCTTGTTCACTGATACAATTTCTAATCCTTTGAAGTGTCATCGTATGGCTTGAACAGTGATACTGTGATATCTGAACAGTGATACTATGATATCTTCCTGAATTTTAAATCAATTAGTAACCAAAAAAAAAATACTTAACTTTACATTAATGATGATATAGCAATTAGTAGCACTAATAGTATTGCAGTTTCAATCTCTACCGGCTACACTCAGGGGCTATTCTAGACAGCATTAAACATTGGGCAAGTTTTGGAAAACACCCAAATTCAGAATTTTATATACTGTATAAATTTTTTATAGGCAAATATTTTTTTTTTTTCGAGAAAAAAAATGTCTTTATTCTGCAAAGTTTTCATCAATGTAATCTTATTGCACACATCGGAACAAGGAGTACTCCCACCTAAATTATTTTTACTAAAACAGCCCCTGATACTAAAAATGATTCCAATTTCAAAATCTAGTCAATATATTACTAGACCTAAAATTAAATAGGTTCAACAAGCATTTTATTTTTAAAGTTAATATCCTTATAACAATACTTGATAAAATATCAAGAAAAAAAAAAAGAATATTTTCATAATCAACGTGTGTGTGTGTGTGTGTGTGTGTGTGTGTGTGTGTGTGTGTGTGTATATATATATATATATATATATACATATATATATATATATATATATATAAGGGTGGTCCAAATTATGCACATTTAAAACTTCAACAACCCTTAATGTGTTTTATGTATTAAAATAACACTTAAAAGAATTTAAAAGTTTTTAAAAATTTAAATCTAAAAAATTTTTAAATAAAAAAATACTTTCAGGGGTCCCCCAAGACTCTTGAACATTTAAAAAGCCTCGATTATTATCACATACACACACAATTATTTTTAAGAATCATGTTGATTCTCAAATAAAGCAAAATTAAATATATATTTCATCAAATAATAATTATATTATATAAAAAACTTTAATAAAAAATTTTTTTTAGGTATGAGTGCATGAGGAATAAAAAATGACATTTATTACTTAAAAATACAAAAAAGTACTTATTTACCAGTTTATTTCCAATTTTTTTTTTTTTTTTTTTTTTTTTTTTTGTTATTCACCTCCTCAAGGCCGATAAAGCCACTACAGATGAGGAGGCTACTTAATAGTGGTTATAACCCTCTCTCAACTCTATAACTCCGAAACACGAACCTTGACGAACAAGGCCGCTGCGCGGAGAAACAAATTGAGCGCGGTACTACCAGGGACGTGGTGGGGATCGAACTCGGAACCTCTCGCTTATGAAGCGAGCGCTTTACCACTACACCACTACCACTAATAATAATAAATATTTTTTCAATACACATTTTTTATAATTATCATTTTTAAATCCAGTGTTATTTTATTATATGAAACATAAATAATTGTGGAATCCTCATTTATATATATATATCTCAGGGGCGGAACCCAGACCTGTTTTAGTACTGCTGGAGCAGTATGGGCGCCCAAATATTTATTTAAAAAAATTTTTTTTTTTTTTTAAATAGATATAAAAATTTTCAGTTTTAAATGCAGTAGTATATAGATTATTTCCAGCTTATTTTAGACTTTTTTTTTTTTTGGTCAATAAACTGAATTAAAAAGAAATTTTTAATTCATTTTATTGACCAAAAATATGTATTGCTTTTTTATGCAATTACGTGATGTAAATGTTCTTTGGTTACTAAATAAATGTTAGTTTTATAAAAATGAAAGTCGTTAAGAAACTTAATTTTAAAAATTTGTTGCAAAATTTTATAACAATGGAATGTATAAAAAATGTGCTTTTCAGGCTTGATCGGGAAAGGCGTGCAATCGCACGCTAATCTTGACCACGTATAAAATATTTATTTGTGACAACTTGGCCATGGCTCTTTGGATGTTTTGAGATTGTTAATCAAGCGCAAAAAAGTTTAATTGGACCGATAAGAGACAATTACAAAAAATAAAAGCTGCCTGATTAAGTTGTTATAAATTAAGTTTAGAATAATTAATAAACTTCGTCTTTTATAATGTTTAAATTATAATTAAGCGACACGCTTTTATATAAAGTAAAAACTTACTATTAATAATTGTTTAATAAAGAAACAAATGTTATTCAATTTATCATAGAGTTTAGTATAATTTCTTTTATTTGTGTACTTCTGATTTATTTCAACAAGATTCTAATAAACAAACGTTTGTTGATTTATTTAATAAATAAAAAAGTCAATCTTTTTTTAACCATTTCGCGCTTTGTGTAGTTGACCCTATTTTTGTTTTTACATATTACATACAATTCTTTGTAGTACGACAAACAAAAGAAACAATTAAATCATTCAGTTACTATGACAATGTTGGAACATCGTTTTATTTTAGCAGTATCTTTAAAAATTTCGCAATGTGCTAGACCCCTGAATCAGCGGTCTATAATGATCAGCATCCAAACAAATTACATTCCAAATGATTTATATTTTTATTTTTTTTTTACAAACCAAAATCAAATTTTTAATACGACAAACTATATGAAAGCATTTTTTTATGATTAAACTCAAAAGGTAAAAATAAATTACGAGGAGGAATCGGAACTGCTCTACCACTGATTATGTTTAGTGAGTGGTCTTTTTAATTTTAATTAGTATTTAAAACAGAAATAAGTCAAATTAAGTTTAAGTATAACAAATTTGTAAGAATGACATCTGAAGCAAAAAAAATTAAAGATAGTAACCAATATCTAAGAACTTAAAAACTTTTCTTTCGTGGGGGAAAGAATCAGTTATCGAATACACGGAAGAAAATGGCTTAGTTGTCAAAATATGGTGTAAGATTTGTGCAAGGAACAAAACTGAAATTGTAATGATAACTTTAGTTAAAGGAGTATCGAATAATAGATTGTCATATTCTTGTTATACGATTATATAAATAAGCTGAATTTAATGAAAAGGCAGCGTATAAGCTATTATATGTATATATTATACGCTGTATATATAAAACTTTTTATTAATATAGATCAAAATATGTTATTAAAAGGTTTATACGCTGCCATTTTATTAAATCTTTTAAATGTCTGTGTGTGTGTGGCTCCAACAATAAGTCAATGTATTTAAATAAAATTAGTTTGATAATATATACTTATAACAATTTACACTAGAAATATCAACAAAAACTTATCAAAACTCAATTAATACAAATTTAAAAAAAAGATTCTTCGGAATATTCTGGACCTTTAATTCACTAAGTTAGCGTAATTTTTTTTCTTTGTTCGTAGATTTGGCGGGTTTTTAATGTTTGCAAATATTCTTTATGTTATCCTTCCACATCAATATGTTTTGAGAACATTCATGTTTAAGTATGTTTCCATGTTTGTCCGCATAATGATTTTTTAAAATACACGCTAAAAGATTAACTTCATAACTATAATGTTTACTAATCAAATGTTTTTATATATTAGCGAATGCTTTAAAACACTCGCTGATATACAAACATTTTTATATAAAACAAATTTATATTAGCGAATCTTTTAAATGCATTTGCCAATGTAAAATTATTTAACCCGTTCGCTGCCAACTACGAATATACTCGTAGTAAGTTGGCGTCATTTATTTGCCAACTACGAGTATACTCGTAGTTAGACTAACTTATTTCAAATATTATTTTTGCATGACTGGTTTTGTCTATTCACTTTTTTTTCTTTCTTAGCTTCACATTTGATTTCAGAAAAATATTAGATTCAAGTTTTTATTCTAAAAATCCAGGAAACCTAATTTAAATGCGGATAAAGACAGAAATAGCTGAAAACAGATAAAAGTAAAATATTGGTACTGTTTTAACTTTATTTCATGAAAATTTAAGTGTAAACCTATTCTTTTGAATGATACAGCATGAAACATTCACCAATACATGATGGAGGTTTTTTTTCACAAACAGCACATTTATATTATGCTTCTTTACATTTTATTTTAGAGCAGACTTGACATGGTTTTTCATGCTTTTTTATAAATAGATAATTTATAAATTATCTATTTATAAAAAAGCAACTACTTTAAAACACATTAATTAGTATATTGTGTAAAAAATTCAAAATGCACACTAAAATGTTTTTTAATATATTAAAAAACATTTTATTGTATATCTCAAATTTTTTTTACATTTTTAATAACATGCAGTATAATGTAGTTATCAAATATATTTTAGCTTCTAGTCTAAAAAACACAACAATTTAGAGTTAAGAAAACAAAATATAAATTACCTTTTTTACTCATGATAACTGCCAATGTGTTGCTCATGTTCAAAAAAAAACAATATTTACAAATATTTTTATTGAAACAATATTTACAGCGTATCAAATAAGCTACATTATAGTCACCACAATGAGTTATTTTGCGGATGCTTAATGCATCAAATATGCTACATTACTAGTCAATGCAATGAGTTATACTTATTGCGGATGCTTAATGCATCAAAAAAGCTACATTACTAGTTACTGCAATGAGTTATAATCATTATGGTGTTACGAGTAAACTCACACTTTGGCACCGGAGAAAAAAATTCCTTCTCCATTGCCAAATTACGAGTATACTCGTAGTGCTTTTTTTTTGTCAGTTATATTCAGAATAAAAAATACTATAGAATTATTTTAGATTAAAAATATTTTATTTATTGAAATGTGGATATCTAGCCATGGCAATCAGAATGAAACCGTGCAAAACAGCCTCAGCAAAAATTAATCATTGCAGACATTATGGCTCGGCAAAGAAATAAAGCATAGTTTAAAATAGCTCGGCAGCGAATGTGTTAATTAGTAAAGATTAAAGTTATGAAGTTAATTTTTTAGCGTGTATTTTAAAAACTAATTGTTATGCGGACAAACATGGAAACATACTTAAACTTGAATGTTCTCAAAACATCTATGAAGCTGTGGGCAAGTTGTCGCAATTAAATATTGTATGCGTGGTCAAGATTAGAGTGCGATTGCATGCCTTTCCAGACTAAGTCTGGTTTTTTCGAAAGATAGAGCGGTTTTAAAATATCCATTCAAAGTAAAGTTAACTTATGTTTCTTGGCAATTAAGAGTAAACTGCTTTTGATAATAAATGAACAAAAGTAAAAAATTTCTGACTTACAAACTATTGTGCAAATTTAATTTCTAAATGAATGAACTTTTGATTTTTAGCTTGCTATTTTAGTTTACGTGAGGAAAACAAAAAAACAAAATGCAAAGTTTTTCAGAGAGTTTTGTTTCTTTTCTTTTTGACTTTTAAACATATAAAAATAACGATTACAATAATTTAATAAAAGTTTTATTAAGATCTGTTTAAAATAACCCTTAGTAAATGTAACTTATTTATTATATATATGGGGATTTCCATTTCTGTGTGTGATTTTTTATTTTTCTTTGTTTTAGCAATTAAAAGCTGGGACTTAAAGCAATATTCATACTATTATGATTTTCTTAAAAAATTTTTATAGAAAAAATATTTTTATCATATTTTAGGTTACCTAAATAAGTTAAATATATATATTTTGATCATTTTTTTTTGTGTGTAATAATACTGTTACAGTTTGAAAATAAACAACAATTTTCAAAACGCTATACTTTAGCTAGAAATAATTGATGACTGCCATTTCTCATCGAAAATATATTAAATATGAGTCATAGTAGCATAATATTTCACTTAATATACTCACAAGCAATTTATTTCCTTAAAAATATCTACATGAAATTAATAAATCCGCAACTTCCGTGCGTGATCATTCATGAACTGCATTTAAATGATTGCTGTGACTCTATAATACATAGTGCAAACCTTTAACTTTCTGGAAAGCTTTACTAATGTTTAAAACTTCATTTAAAAAATATATATATATATAATGCTGGAACTTATATTTTTTGAGGAATTAAAGTTTATTTATCTAGTAACTAAAATTTCAGTTTTTCTGTTCTGTGCGTGATTCTGCTTCAAACTTAATTTATTCTTTGTTAACATTATTAATGTACACCATTTTTTGTTTACAAAATACTTATATAGGTTAGAATTAAATGAGAACAAATTGGAGATCACAAATTTTATTATTATAAAAATAATAGACAAAACATATACAAGTTTCAGTGTGTGACTTTTTGGAAATGCCCACATATATATATATATATATATATATATATATATATATATATATATATATATATATATATATATATATATATATATATATACATACATATATATATATACATATATATATATATATATACATACATATATATACATATATATATATACATATACATATATATATATATATATATATACATACATATATATATATATATACATATATATATATATACATATATATATAAATATGTATATATATATATATATATATATATATAAATACATATATATATATACATATATATATATATATATATACAACCCTTAGATGTTGTCCGAAAGTTTTTTCGATATTTTGTTGACAAAAAGTAAAAATTAAAATGCAAGACCGGAATTTTTTTTTTTTAATAATGATAGACTGCCTGCCCCAACCAAACCCTCAGTCGATGTAGCAGCACTCCCTTGCGGGTCAGGCTATTTGTCAGTCGATGTAGCAGCACTCCCTTGCGAGTCAGGCTATTTGTCAGTCGATGTAGCAGCACTCCCTTGCGAGTCAGGCTATTTGTCAGTCGATGTAGCAGCACTCCCTTGCGAGTCAGGCTATAAGATAGTCGATGTAGCAACACTCCGCGCATGATTTACAGAAAAAAAATAAAAATAAAAACATTTTATTAAAAAAAATAAAAATAAAAACATTTTATTAAAAAAAATAAAAATAAAAACTTTGTTTATATTGTTAAAAACATTCAAAATGTTATAAAAACATTCAGAATGTTTTTAAAAACATTCTGGTCAATTAAATTTGCGTTTTTGTGGTTTTTTTAAAAAACGATTAATTTGTAATTAAATTAATGGTTTTTACTTTCGTCCAACACGGAAATGTTGGACGAAAGTCAAAAGTAATTAAAAGTGACGTATGTGTTGGCGTAAGAATCACTTTTTTCCTTCCGCTCTTCCTAAAGCCAACAAACTATAGATCTATATATATATATATATATATATATATATATATATATATATATATATATATATTAATATATATATATATATATATATATACATATATATATATATAAAAATACATATATATATACATATATATATATATATATATATATATATATATATTAATATATATATATATATATATATATATATATATATATATATATATATATATATATATTTCTGAGATATCCATCTGGTATAAATGCACATACCGCCTCTAAAATTCTTCTTATAAGAAATCTTTTACGTATCTTTTGTGTCTGTGGAAAATTTAATTCATAACAGAATGTAGGAGCAAGCATGAAGTAATAAAGGCCTAAAGATAAAGTATAATTATAATTCTAAATATAAATTAAAAAGTACTAAGTATAATAAAACTTAAAAAAAGTAAAAGTGAATTATAAAATACAAAGATAATGACAAAATATAGCTATAAATATTTTGAACTACCAATTGGGTTTATAAGTAGGTAGTTAATGTTTTTTTATCTTGTGGCATGACATTACAAAATTAAAAAAAACCTTTTTGGGTCAAGTTGTGTGGATACTTTACAGGTCCACTCTGCTGTACATCTAAAAAATTGAATATCAGTAATTTAATGTATAAATATATCCAGATGAGTAGAATAATTTTCAATAAAAATAAATATATAGTTTACAATATTCAGTAAGTAGCAAGTAACATTTTACCAAAATTTTTTTTTTGGTAGAATGTATTTTTGTAAAGAAAAAAAAAGCAGATACTATGAAACAAAGAAGGTTATATAAACATGAATAAACTTTGTTGCAAATGTTAAATAAAATATTAAGATTAAAATAATAAATAATTTAAAAACATAACTTAAGCATGATAAAACGCCATAAAACAAATTTTGCAAATTCTAATAAAATCAAATTTACCCTTCAATCTATTATTTATAGCGTCCTCTCTACACCACCAGTTTACTGAAGCATAAGAGACCATTTTTAATACCACTGAAGTGTACCACATTAATGTCATTGTTGCAAAATCTTAAAAAAGCATGATACCAAACTAAAAAACTAAACACTCTGATGGAAAACATTATAGATACAAACGCAGAAGTCATATTTTAAAGCAAAATAATGATTTAAAAGAAAAATACTTACAAGGAAGAGGCTGAAACTTAAACACCACATATATTGGAACAAGTATTGTTAAGCAGATGTTAAAAACATGTATGCAACACCCAAAGCGCTCAGATATATTTCCCTGAAGAGTACAAAAAAAAAGGAGTGTAAACTAAGTATAAAAAATGAATATACAACTAATTTAAAAAGGAAAGAAAAGATTGATGTCTCATCCCAAACCCTCAGTTGATTTAGCAACACTTCTTTGCAGGGTTATAAAATAGAAGATGTATGTATTGAAGCCGCGGCAGCACTTACATATATATATATATATATATATATATATATATATATATATATATATATATATATATATATATATATATATATATAAAACCCTTAGATGTTGTCCGAAAGTTTTTTCCATATTTTGTTGACAAAAATTAAAAATTAAAATGCAAGACCGGAATTTTTTTTTTTTAATAATGATAGACTGCCTGCCCCAACCAAACCCTCAGTCGATGTAGCAGCACTCCCTTGCGGGTCAGGCTATTTGTCAGTCGATGTAGCAGCACTCCCTTGCGAGTCAGGCTATTTGTCAGTCGATGTAGCAGCACTCCCTTGCGAGTCAGGCTATTTGTCAGTCGATGTAGCAGCACTCCCTTGCGAGTCAGGCTATAAGGTAGTCGATGTAGCAACACTCCGCGCTTGATTTACAGTAAAAAAAATAAAAATAAAAACATTTTATTAAAAAAAATAAAAATAAAAACATTTTATTAAAAAAAATAAAAATAAAAACATTGTTTATATTGTTAAAAACATTCAGAATGTTTTAAAAACATTCAGAATGTTTTTAAAAACATTCCGGTCAATTAAATTTGCGTTTTTGT
>NC_088934.1:20600000-20665000 GCF_038396675.1 Hydra vulgaris | reverse complement strand
TTGAGAATTTGTGGAACATTCTCAAGAAGGAAATCTCTTCCGAGGTTTCAACAAACAAAAGGGATTTGATTGAAAAATTACTCTATCATTGGCACCACGATGAAAAAAATAAGACAGCAGGAATAAACTGTATTAAAAGTATGCCAGATCAAATAGCCAGATGTATTAAAAGTATGCCAGACCAAATAGCCAAACTGTATTAAAAGTATGCCAGACCAAACAGCCAGACCAAAGTTATTTAAGTTGAAAGGAGGAATGACAAAATATTAATATTTTATTATGACTTGTAATCAAAAAGAGTAATTGTTTGTTAAAATGTGTATATTGATTTTGAAATATTATTTTGTTATTAGGGAAACATGTTTTATCAATAAAGTATAACTAATATTGCAATGGTACTTTTTATGCTTTTTACAAACCCTTAAAGTTAAAAATATACAAAAATTGTAGGTGATCATAATATTGTGGCCTGGGACTATATATATATATATATATATATATATATATATATATATATATATATATATATATATATATATATATATATATATATATATATATATATATATATATATATATATATATATATATATATATATATATATATATATATATATATATATATATATATATATATATATATATATATATATATATATATATATATATATATATAAGGTGACCATTATCCTTCATTTTATGTGAGAGCTAAATAAAAATGAGATTTTGCCAAACTCCTACATAAAAACAGGACATGGTTCATATTATCATACTTTTTTACATTAAGAATTTTTTTTAAATTTTATGAAGACCGCCTATTGTTATGAATTTTTTCCCCCTATTGAAATATTTTGATTAATAACTAATGTGGATAAACAATATTAATTAAAAACTATTTGTTAAACTTTTTTATTAGAAAATAGTGATAATTATGTTGATTTAATTCAAATTGCTAAATTTTGTTTATTTGAATATGGATAAAAAAGGTAATCATTTTATATTTTCCATTTGCATTATAATAACTAAAAATATTCTATATCAAAAAAAAGTAACTCCATATCAACTAGAACCTCTTACAAAAAAGATAAAGAAAACCTGTAAAAAAATAAAAAAACAACTAAATAGTTGAAAATGGTATCATGTATGAAAATTTGAATTTTGAAATGGCTAAAGCATCAAAATTATATTGTTTTTGCTGATTGTGGAAAAAAAAACTTTTTAAAAAAACCTCATTAATAAAAAAAAATGATGTCATTGACATTATATCAAGGATGCAAGTCGGAGTCCAGTAGTCTCTGTTTTTTACCCAGAGTACGGAGTGTCCCCAGTCGTAAAAATTGTTGGTACTCTAAAACTCCAGGATTTTTTTAATTTTATATCAACATATAAACGTTTCCTAAAGAATATATGAATCACAGTCAGTGCGGCTGTGCAACCACAAAAGCTTTTTTTAAATTCATTTTCCTAATGATATTGTTTAAACTAACAGATAGAGTTTTACTGTTAAAAAAAAAAGTCATATTTTTAAGTCACATAAATTGTTTTCTTTGCTATTAAGTCAAACAAGTTAAGCAAACTCTGAACTTCTTGCTTACAAGGCAAGCGCTCTATCACTACACCACTACCGCATGTTAAGTTGTAGTAAACAAATCTGTTATCTAAAGTATATTAGTAGAAATACCTTTAACCTAAAAGAAATAAATATTTTTTGAGCGAAAAAATGAAATAAATAATAAATTATAATTTTTTACAGCATAATTGAAACTTTATATAGCATACTCTAGCATTTCAGGAACTATTTCATTTTCAAGGTAATTGAGTCAAAAAAGTTATAAAAAAAATTAAAAAATGAGTGTGTGTGTATATATATATATATATATATATATATATATATATATATATATATATATATACATATATATATATATATATATATATATATATATATAAATTCAAAAATAGTCAGAACAGTGAAACAAATAGAAAATCCAGTAATTCTTTTTTCTCACTATGTTTTTATTAAAAACAATATAATTACCAAACAAAATTACTAATACTAAATATTTTTATTTTTTTTGTTTTTTTTTTGTTTGTTATTTCACCTCCCCAAGGCCCAGAAGGCCACTACAGATGAGGAGGCTACTTAATTGTGGTTATAACCCTCTCTCAACTCTATAACTCCGAAACACGAACCTTAACGAACAAGGCCGCTGCACGGAGAAACAAGTTGAGCGTGGTACTACCAGGGACGTGGTGGGGATCGAACTCGGAACCTCTCGCTTATGAAGCGAGCGCACTACCACTACACCACTACCGCATATATATTAATTAAAACTATTAGCACTAGAGGCCTTTCAAATAATCATCAGTAGTGCTGTTTTTAGTATTATACAAGATATTACTATTAAAAACAAAAATAACTTAATTTTCATATTGTTGCTATGGGTAACTATTGATTGTAAAAGATTGAATTGTAATTATATACAGGAAATATCAATTAAATGTATCATGTTTTTGTTTGTGCAAATGCTTTTCATATGATAACAAAAAACTTTCGTTGTTAAGCTCAAGAAAGACAAAAAGTTGGAAAAAAAGTTCAATTACACTTTTGTGTTGACAATTATAAACATGGTTGTCAAATCGATCAGTTGATAAGCCAGTTCTGCAACTAGAAATATGTCCGTTTATACCTAATCTTAAATTATTAGTTTTACCAGTATATGTTTGTTTTTTGCATGTTAATTATTTTAGGTAATAGATTACATTTTTATCGTTGCATGTGATGTGACTTTTCACTTTCCAAATAATACCGTTAGATGTTTTAAACTGATCTACTTCTTGAAGGTATGATTCGCAAATTTTGCACCGAATATCTTTGCATTTGAATATGCTGATCTTCTTACTAGTTACTTCAATATTTGAAGAAGTAAGTCTTCTTAGTAAGTTAGGAGGTTGTTTAAAAGCTAATACCGGGTGAATATTAGAAAAAACATTTTTAATTCTTTCATTATAAGATACTTTGAGCAAATGGTTGGCTTCTCTTATAAAAGGTTGGCAATTGAGATTACTATAGAATGTTGTCACTAAAGGAAATATTTCTTTAGATTCTTTTTTTGGTGCTGGTCCTTGTAGTTTTGCATTATGGAATGCTTTTTTCATAATTTCATCAGGGTATTCGCAATCTTTTAACCATGACTTTAGTTCTATTAGGCGTAATTTTTCGATTTCATAATTAGATGTAAAAACAATTATTCTTTTAGCTAAACTATAAGGAATATTCTTTTTAATGTGAAATGGATGATGACTGTTATAGTTTAAATAGTCATGGGTGTTTCTTTATAGTAAATGTCTGTTTGAATTTTATTATAATTTTCAAGAATGATTGTTATGTCTAAAAAGTTAATTACACTGTAGGTACTACCATTTTTTATAAATTCCTTTCCAAAATCCATTGTAAATCCAATGGAGTCATTTAATTCAGTTAAAGAAATTTCAAATTTTCTGATGTCAAGATGTTTTGGCCAAATTATGAAACCATCATCAATATATCTAAAATAAAATTTCTTTATGTCATCTACTTCATGGTTCGAAAAATACTGAGGTAGGATTATTGGAAAAAGGTTAGTCTCCTCTAGGAACCCGATAGTAAGGCATGCATAATCTGGTGCAAAATCTGTACCCATGGCTGTACCAGTTATTTGGTGAAATAATTGTTTGTCAAAAATGAAATTATTGTTATTTAGAATGAAAGGTGCTGACTCAATTATGAATTCAGGTGTAAATCTTTTATCTATCAAAAGTTTATATTTATTAATCCAAAATTTTAAGGCTTCTAATCCAAGATAATGTGGAGTGCCTGTATAGAGGTTAACAATGTCACATGTAATGATACGACTTTCTGATTCAAGCTCTCTTGGAATTTTTCTGAGGAAATCCCAGTCATCTTTAATAAAAGATATCTGTTTCCTTACAATAGGAGACAATATTATATGGAGAAACTGGCTCAAATGAGATGTAGGTGAATTTATTCCAGCAATAATTGGTCTACCTTTGAGATTTTTTGGTGGTTTCATTTCAATAAATAAAGAGTCTGACTCTTTTACCTTGTCAATAATTTCTTGACATTTGTGAATTTTGGGAATTACATAAAAATTACTTGATTTCCATTTAAAGTTAGTGATATATTTTATCTCATTCGTTGTAAGGCATTTATGTTTATTTATCAAACTAAATAGATTTCTAAAAACCATTTTATCAGATTCCGAATTTATTTTTTCATATGTAGTTAGAGATAAAAGATGGTCTTGATGAACAAGTTTGTTAATATAATATGTTGAATCCATTATAACTAAGGTATTACCGTTGTTAGCTTTTTTAATAACTATGTCTTTCATTAGTTGCAGTTCTTTAATCGCTTTTCTTTCTTGTTTTGTAATGTTATCAACATATTGAACATTAATAGGTATGATTGATTCAATTTGTGAAACAACTTCGTTTAATTCTGACAGAGTGGTTTTGGTACTATAATAGGATTTATTTTTAATTATACTAATGTCATTACTTGTGGTACCAAAATATTTTTCTTTTAGTATAAGTTTCCGTGTAAAATTTTTAATATCTGAATTAATATGTAAGAAATTACCTTTTGTGGCTGGGCAAAACTTTGGACCTTTTGTAAGAACAGATATTTGAGAAGAAGTCAAGTGTTTGGTAGATAGGTTGATGACCTTAGGTTGTATCTTTTTGTATTTGGGCTTATCCAGTTTTTTGATAGGGTTGATTGTGTCTTTTGGTCATAGTCTGTAAACTCATTATTTTTTGATGGGGTTGATTGTGTTTTTTTGTCATGGTCTGTAATATCGTTATTTGAAATAATGGAACTTGCATAAATATTATTACTATTTATGTAATGTGATGCTTGTTTTTTACAATTAAAATACTTTTTATCTTTTTCTAAAGCAAGTTTAGTAGAGCTTACTTTTTTGGACCATTTTTTATTGATGCGTTCAATATCTTCATTTTTGCATTCTTAATATCGATGACTTAACTTTTCGTGAAGTTCATCACTCACGGCTGTTTCACTCAATATAAAAACGAGCGTGACGTCATGAGTTTATCAAAAAAAAAAGTATATCCGCATAAAAAGTATAAAAATTCACAAACTTTAAATTGATATTAACTTTTTTATATAAATGCTTTCATCTTGCAATTAAAAAAATATAAAAGATCTATCTTTCCTTGTTAAATAAATATTTACATTAATTGGTATAAAAATAAATATTGCCAAAATATTTTTAATAATTTAGAACCACTTTTCTAATTTTCGCATATTTTCCGGAAAACATGAGTTGGGCCAACTAAGATTTCATAACATAGCTTTGTGCTTGATATTTGAAATTTGGAACACTTAACCCTAAATGTCCATTCTATCAGATTCCTGCGTCATCCTAGAGAATTTTTTACAAAAAGACTGTTTTTAAAGCATTTATATTTTTTAATTGATCGTTTTTAAATGCAAAACGTAACTTTTTTGATGGATGACGTAAGTTAATGAAATTTCAACCTTTTATGCAAATGAAAATAAAAAAATTATTTTACGGGCCTTCAGCTATGTTATGAAATATGTTTTCAAAAATGTCATGTTTTACAACTAATCTTGTTAGTTTTAGGCGTACATTTGTGTTGACGTTTTTTTGCGATGACGTAACCTTTATGCGTTACGTCCCAAACTATTTATTAATGAATATTCTCCAAACAACTGTTTCGGCGAGTCAATTTTTGAAGTATAAAAGTAAACAAAGTTACGCGGAATTTTTCTCTTTGGATTATCAAACTAATATCAGATAAGTTGTTAAATCCACTTTTATCTAGTGCATATATTTGTTAATTAATATTATTTTATTTGTTTTTATTATATTTATTAATAAGTCAATATTATTTTGATAACAATGTATTCAACTGAGAAGGAAATTCTAAAATAACATATTGGATGGAAAAATGGTTGGGAAGATAGGTGTAACTTTCCTTTTGTTAAGCGATTAATTAGGACAGATAAGATCAGTAACAATGTCATTTCCATTTTAATGACAGTCTTTAAAATAAGAGGTTTATGAGTTTTCTTTTGCCAATTGATTTTGATATGCCTAGTAATGACGAGTTTGATAAAATGTGCCTAAAGTTAACACGCCAAAAAAAAAAAATATAAAAAAAATTTTAAAGCTATAAAAAACGAAGAATTTTTTAAAATGCAACTGTCGCAAGCTCCACCCAAAAAAAAAAAAATCAGCAGATGCAGATGACTTTTTCACTTTAAATAACAGTCAGGAGCTACTGAATCAAATTGATCAATTAACTTCTGAAAATAAAACAAATATGGAGCAAATAGAAAAATTTAAAAATGCAAGTATTTAAGTTGGAAGCTGAAATTACAGATTTAAATTCTAAAAATAGGGCTCTCAACACACATTGTAACTCATTAAGTTTTCCATTAGAGACTATGAGTATTAGGCTAATTATTGAGCTTCATCAATATATAAATTTATTTGCTATTGAGTTTCATGCTTGCTTTCCAAATGAAAGTATCACACGAAAAATGCATGAACTTATTTTTAATGTGCCACTCTTTGTAAAATTCCATAAAACTATTGGGTTGCTAAGTGAAGAGGAGGGAGAGTGTTTGCATAATAGCGTAAATAAGGAATTAAGACAGTTGCATTCAGTAAGAAATCAGGAGCAGAAGCTGCATCTTGTTTTAAAACGCTTTGAATTGCACAGCAAAGCTGATAGGAAGCTTCAAGCCTCTAAGGTGAGAAAGTGTGTTGTGTGTTCTGAGCGTGGCGAAAATTCAATTTATAGACAAAGGTCTTGTTTGATGACCACAAACAAGACAAAGGTCTTGTTTGTGGTCATCAAATTTAGTTAAAATATTTAAAAAATTAAAAATAACAACAACAACAAAAACTATTTACAAGTAAGATAAATTATATGAGATCTTTAATTTATATATAAGATAATTTTATTCTGTTCTAATATTTGTGTAATGTTAGTTTAAAATATTATTTTTTAATATATTGATTTTATATATTAGGTAGGTGCCCATTCTGTTCCTATCTTCAGAAGTTATTTATACCTATGCAATATCTTCGCTCAGGTTAAAGAATGGAATACTAGTCTTGCATCAAATGTATGTAAAAATCTAGCTTTTATATATTAACTTGTGATCAGAGCAACTGGTATGTTGGTTGGGTATGATCTTGTATGTTTGTGTATTTAATTTAAAAAATGTATTGTCCTTTATTATATGTAACCTTTTTTTATAGATATATTACATATCCATTCGATGTTTATCACCAGAAGTTAGTTCTACCTTTGCAGTACCTCTGCTCTACATACCTCCTCGCTGGTTAAAGAATGTTGCTGTAAAAATTTAGTTCAATAAATTAAGAATTTGTAAACGTTATCAAAATTTTGAGTGGAGCAATTGTTTTTCTGGTTTAGCATGAGTATGAATCTGATATCAGTTGGATGTACAAAGATAGTTTACTACTTAAAGAACCTATCAGTAAACCAACTGATTATAAAACAGTTTTTAATGGGAATAAAAACAAATTTTCAAAAAATTTCAATTAGCTATTTGTATATTCAAACACTTTATTTACTGAGAGAAGAGACTATAGATTCAAGTGCTATAAAATAATTCTACTACCAAAAGCGAGGTTAATTCAAAAACTTAAACTCAAATTTGGTCATGAATTATTTTATTAGACTTGGTGAGTGTTTATTTATTAACAACTTAACACCATATTATTAGAACTGTATGCACAGAAAAAAATAAATGCTTAAGCTTTAAATGTTTTGACTAAATATTCCAAAATCGAAATCTGGCTTTATTTTGCAATGCAATGAATTTATTGGCTTAGGAAAATAAGTTTCTAAAACAAGAACTCCTAGGTTTAAAAATGTACTCTTTTAACAGCTAATCCCCCTTTTAACTACATTTTTCATAACTTTGCGAAAAGTGCGGTTTGCTTTCAGACCTCAATAAAGTCTGTTTTAGCTATCCTTAAACAATTAAGTAAGGTTTTTTTGTTTTTATAATGGTCAAACAATGGGTATATTTGAGAATAACTATCAGAAATAAATTTTTCTGATTTTTTTTTGATAAAAGTAACATCAAATTACTTGAATTCAGCCAACTTCATCATTTGTCGTGTTTTTTTAAAACTTAAAGAAGTTTTTTTACTAATGCATTAAATGTCGTAAGATGAAACATTTTATTGGTGTTTTTATTCTTTTTACAAAACAAAATTATCTTTAATATTTTAAAAGTTATAGAAGTTTTAGTAACACCCCTTAAGTCAATATTTTCAAAAAATAACAAGAAACCGTTAAGCTCTGTTTGAAACAGCCGTGCACTAGAGGCGTGATTTGTAATAAAATTTGAAACTTCATCATCTAGGTTTTTCAATGATGTAAGAAAATTGTCTTTTCTTATAGTAAGAATTTCACATATAGACCTGAGACGTAAATCAAACTTTTTAATTGCATTTTCTTCCTCGTTAGACAAAATGGTAGTTATCACTTCTAAACTTTCTTGGGATAAATAATGGTTCTTGCTGTAAACAATCGTTGTAAATACTAAGGAGGTTGGTACATCTACTATGTTTGTAATATAGATACTCATGTTTGTCAAGTGATTTTACAAAATACCTTTGATGCTGATCTTTAAATTTTAAATATTCCTTTTCCATATTGTGAAAATATATGAAATTTAAGTTATTTTTGTTTTTAATAGTAATATCTTGAATAATACTAAAAACAGCACTACTGATGATTATTTGAAAGGCCTCTAGTGCTAATAGTTTTAATTAATATATATAAAAAAATATTTAGTATTAGTAATTTTGTTTGGTAATTATATTGTTTTTAATAAAAACATTGTGAGAAAAAGGAATTACTGGATTTTCTATTTGTTTCACTGTTCTGACTATTTTTGAATTTATTTGGTTAAATATCATATTTCAAGTTTATATATATATATATATATATATATATATATATATATATATATATATATATATATATATATATATATATATATATATTATATGTATATATATATTATAAGTATAAAATCATACCACTATATTTCTTATGTTTTCTATATAATAAAATTGTTAAAACGAAGTATGTTTATCTAGTAAGTTAATGTTTCAATGTGCAGTTTAATACTTTGCTATGTTTAATAAACTAAAACTTTGTTAATTATATTTCAGTAAATAGAATATTAATATCTAAAACAGATCATCCATTCTTTGGGTAATCACCAACAGGACTAGATGTGATGCAGCATATGGTCTATTTGCGAGAAAGAGAGTTGGTAACCTTTTTGAGCAGAGCAAAAAACTCCAAATGCTACTAGAGAAAAGAAAAAAAAAATTCAGTTTTATAAGGACAAACGAGCTAAACTTTTTGATATAACTGCTTGCCAATGCAAGGATCTAACAAAATGCTGATGTGCCAAAGTTAATATGGTACCAGCGATGGAGCACGCTTTCCTGGAAGATCAAAGGAGTAGACTTAAAATGGGTATTGAATCAATAAACAAAGAAGTTAAAGCAAAACTGCAGAATATCCAAAGCAAACAAAGCTTATATGTTAATAATGCAGTGCCACTAAATGCTATTATTTCTGGCACACCCAGTACTTCAAGACGGCCTGCTATTGATGAAAACACTCCATCATCATTATCATCTTTAAAGCAAATGTGATTTCTCTCCCTTCTCTTTTACAGCATGGACTCACAGACAGATCGGCAGCAGCTTAGGCATCAGCTGTACTTAAGGGTATTGGGATTATTTCACACAATGACAAAAAAAATGTTATTGACTGGAGCAAGATAAGACATGAGCGCATGAAAGCCAGGGATAACTTGAAAGTTATTGAAGTCTAAGTAAAGGGGTGTCAAAAAAGACTAGACTTAAACTTTTTAATAATAAGAGAACCATAGTGATGGAAGAGCACATATCCTCATTCAGAAACCTGGAGGGGCTTCTAGGGACACTGCACTCACTGAACAGCTGAAGCATTAAAATCTCAAATTCTAAAGTAATTTAAAGAACACAATATCATTTTGAATGATTTGCAAGTGCTTGGCTGTGATGGAACAAATGTAAACACTAGAAACAAGGGAGGTGTTATTAGATTGATTGAGTTAGAACTTCAACGGCCTCTATAATGGGTAATTTGTTGTGACATATGCAAATTTTAAAACAATTACATGCAAATCAGCTTCCAATACATCATTTGTTTGTGGAGTTGGATGGACTGACATCTGGTCCTAGATACTATTCTGGTTCTATCAAAAACCCTTGAAACTTGTGAGATCTTAGGTTGTTGATTTTCAACCTATAAACCATAATGTAGAAATGCCAGAGGTGGACAGAAAAGTGCTCAGTACAGATCAGCTTTACCTTTTTAACATCTGCCAAGCTGTACTAAGTGGCAATTGTTTTATTAATCTGGAAAAATGCAGCCCTGGAAAACTGGCTCATATTAGATGGCCCACTGCCACATTAGATGGCCAACAGGATCTTCAGATTATATATTTCTACCACCAATCTTTTATCAAATTTAGTAACTATGGCAACATATATTTTAGGCGTTTACACCCCTATGTGGTTCATCATTAAGAAGGAGTCTTCTATTTTTCATGGCAGCAGCCATCTATGCAGCACAATAGTTAAACCAGGGTATCTGCCAGATGTAATACGGAAGGTAGTAGACTTATTCTACTAAGGTAGTAGAATGTTCTTCTGGCAATGATATCAGACGAGCAGCCACAAATTACACAAAAGAATTAGGTGTAAGGTGTATACAGCATGCTAGAGAAGAAAGAAGTATGAAAACATCAAGCTCCTACTCTCCATTATGGCAAAGAACACTTGGGAGTTGATTGATTGAAGTAATTCACAGCAGACAGAGTCACCGCTAACAATGCATAACACCGCTAATACTGAAACTGAAAGGAACAAAAGAGAATTACCATAGTGTAATCATTTGGAAAAATTTTCGTGCCACATGCAAGCTGTAGAACATTGTGTAAAGATGGTGACATTTATATTCCTTGGTTTGAGGCAAAGAAAAATAAGCTGGTATGATATGTCTGTTCGCAATCAAAAAAAAGTATGCCAACATTTAACACCAAGGCACATTATAATACTATTACGTAATATTTTTGCTTTATGTATGTTAATATTATGTAATAAATTCACCTGTTTAGATCCTTTAAATTAGCATGTTAATAAACTAGAAATAATGATTTCAAAAGTAAGAATACTACAAATTATTATTTGGAATAAAAAATTTAAAATATGGAAAATTCTAAAAGTTTACCTAATAAGGCTAATTTCTTCAAATAAAAAAAAAATTTACTAAATTTTAAAAGGTTAAAAGAAAAAACTAGTTATTTTATGAAACCAAGAAGAACAGGCTGGAAATATTTCATCAACACCAGATCAAGAGCTTCCTACTATTATAAACAGTTTAAGTTTTCAATTCTTTTGAATATTACTTTTAAAATCTTAAATTTTTTCTTGTTAGTTTTATTTATGTAACTTGAAATTAAATTTAAAATCTCTTCATAATATAACTTTTTTTGGTCAGGTACTACTTATATCTGCAATCAAACAAATATTATAAATTCAAGCCTTGCAAGGAAATGGTCTGTCCTCAGGAAAAAAATAGATTCTATCTTATTTACTATAATAAAAAGTGTAGCAAGTTTAAAATATTTTTATGTATGTAAAATAGATTTTTATCAATATTGCTGTTTTTTTAATCCTATGTTTTTTGTATAGATTGAAAGGCTGAGATAGTTTCAAAAAGTAAAGATATTGTATCTGAGTGTTTGGTTGCTATGACTATAATTATTGTTATATATTGGTTGCTAAATATGACTCAGATGCTTATGTCTCACAGTTATGATTCTTGTATACAAAAAAAAAACTTTTATAAAGTTTATTACTGAAAATCTTATTGAAGCAACATCTGCTTGCCATTTAACATCTGTATAAGGTACAATCTAAGTCATAGATGTCATTTCAATATGTTAACTAGTTTTCTACAATGTTGAAAATTGAAAATGTATCTATCAACAGAAAATGTAATCTATCAACTCTTTATGATATGTAAATGATATGTAAATATCCAGAAACAGGGAGGTTTTATTAAAAATAAAATCGTAGATAAATTGAAAGGTAAAAGAATAATGTTGCACATAGACACTAAACATTTGTAGCAAAATTGTGAGCAAAAAACATCTCTGTTAAACAAATGATAGACTGCCATAAGGTGTATCCACTCCAGATGCTTCAGATACTGAAGACAATCTACTTGACAGTTCATAACAAAACTGTTGCTAAAGTTGATTACCACAGTTTAGTCAAGTTAAGTATATTCTTCTTCAGCAGTGTTATTGAGAATTTTAGATTCCCACAAATTGGTGCAATGCACTAGGCAAAAACTATGACTATATTTATTTTGATAACGCAAATCACTAAAGTTGCACTAAAGATACTAACAGTGGATGAGGAGAAAAAGTTTAATGATGCTAGTTTCTTCTTAAGTGTGATGCATGTCTTATGGATCCTTAGAAGTGTTATGCATGTCATATGGTTGCTTTTGTAGAATACCAGCCTTTGCTTCGAAATGCAACTTAGAGACATTAAAGAATAATGGGTACAAACATAAAATAATATAGAATTTGCTCATCAATGCTAAGTCAAAGATATTTAGATGCAATCCATCTAAAAAAATTTTGATTTGACTTTTTCTAACTTTGTTGTTTTCGAAAGCTAGATTTTTGACATTGATGGTGTTTTTTAAGGAAGTTGTTAATGAATGGGTTAGGAGAAATTCTGGCTGTTGGAATGATTTTGTGAGCTAAAGAAAGTTTGTTCAGTTTGTGAATAACATGCAGTTAACTAATGACTGTGCTAAGAAAAATATTTGGTTATTTAATATTACACTTTTGAAAGTCAATCTGAATATCAAAGACTAAATAAGATGCTTGTAGCAAGAGAACTAATTATAAGAATTTTGAAGACTGATATTGTGTTTGATATCTCTGAAACAATAATTTTTAATTGTTATTATTTAGATAAATTTATTTTATATCAAATAAAAAACTTTTTTTCTAAAAATATTAAATTTTCAATTTTTTTAGCTATAATAATAGACTTTTCTTAATAAGTATTATTAATAAGTATTTTCCATAGGTATTGCATAATCATTCAGGGTTGGCATTAAAAAACCCACCAAACAAAACCCTAAAAAAACCCAATTAAACCTGAGTAATCTGGGTTTTATTGGGTTTTTTTTAAAGATATATAATACGTTTATGAACTATTATAACCAACTTTAACATTATAACTATAATATTATTAACTAAAATAATTATTATAACCAACAATAACAGCTATCAGAGCAGGTTTACTAATATTTGAATCATTATTTGGAAATACATTATTACAATTTTTATTCAAATATTTTTTTCAATTGAGATCTTTTAATCATTTATATTATTCACCTCCCAAGATGAATTTAAATGAGTAGTAGTGGCCAGAGAAGGCCATTACAGTCGAGCAGACTATCTTATTGTAATAACAACCTTTTCTCAACTCTTTAACTCCTAAACAAGAATCTTTATAAACAAGGCCGCTGTGCGGAGAAACAAGTTTGTTCATTTAAATTTCAAGTTCAAAGTTTAATTGAAACTTCAGTTACTACCTCCCATTCTCTAGCCTATTTTTCCCATTTCTCATTGACATTTTTAATTATATAGAATAATGCAGTAGTGGTAGAGCGCTCATTTCATAAGCAAGAGGTTTCGAGTTCGATTCCCACCACATCCCTGGTAGTACTGCGCTTTGTTTCTCTGCGCAGCGGCCTTGCTTGTCAAGGTTCATGTTTCGGAGTTATAGAGTTGAGAGGGTTATAACCACAAGTAGCCTCCTCATCTGTAGTGGCCTTCTCGGCCTTGGGGAGGTGAACTACAAAAAAAAAAAAAAAAATACTTTCAAATTTAAAATAAATCAATACATATAGATAACGTGATTTTTTTTTCCTATTACAGTTTTAAATTATATTTAAAAATCTTTTTCAAAGTAATTTGAAAAATTCTTGTTACAAATTATTAAATAACAATATATAAGATATATTTTAAATAAAGTTAAAATAGGAAATAAAACTAATTTTCAATATTATTAAACAAAAAAGCAAAAAAATCTTAACAGAGACGAAATAAAACCCAAATTTACCCAATAAAGCCTCAAATTACCCAAAAAAACCCATTGAGCAGAGTTGTTTTTTTTAAAAACCGGGTTTTTGCCAACCCTGTAATCATTTGAAGATTTTTTCATTTAATGAAATGTAATAATGAGTCAATAATAAAAATTGAAATGAAAAGTTTTTAAATGATTAGAACACAATCTAATTTCAGAACAATAGTTACCTTTGACAAAAGCCTTTCAGCATAGAAACACACTTGAATAAACACATTTGACACTAAAAAAAATAATTAAAATATAAAATTAGAATTAAAAAAAAAATTAAATGCAAATAAAATAACTTTCTGTTATACATAAATAGCAACACCATCATTTTTGTATGTCTCATTGTACATTATTATTGTTTTTTGTTTAATTGTTTTTATGTCTTATGAAAATAACATATGCATTTTGATATAAAAACAACAATTAAATAATTACAAATTACTAATGTAGCAGAAGGCCAACTGTACGGATTTTCCAGAAAAACAAGTATAATATAAGGATCAACAAGAACACCATACCTGTATAAAATCATAAACATCTGTACATAATCATAAACGCCAAATTTATATACCAGACACAAATCATCAAACAATCAAGTATAAAGTAATGAACTAAAAATGAACCCAAACAACCAAATAAAATAAAATTGACAATTAAATGTCTTTTTCTTTTAATAGAAACTCATTGCTACAATAAATAAATTCTCCAAGCCTTCAGATCTACTAGAGTTGAGAAGGCTACTGGTGTATTCTATTTTTTTTATCTATCTTATCTCTAAAACACAAAAGAATTTTTAAATAAGGCTTCTGCGTGCTCTGCTACTTTACTGCAATGAAACAGGTTTAGTAAGGTACTTCCAAAGAGGTAGAGCAGATTTGAATTTAGAACCTCATAATTGTGGGCATAGTGTTTTACCACTGTCTAATGCAGCATTAATAAATAAAAACAATATGAAAGTTGCAACATAAAAAAGAAAATATGAAAATTTCAAACCTAATCTAAACCATGTTTATTTACCTTTAACTAAACATTTATATTTTAAATTAAATTTTATTGTAAGAATATTAATAATAATAATAATATTAGGAATATCTATGATATTATAAATAATAAAATCATAATGAAATATCAATATTAAGAATATAAATAGATTGACAAGGATAGTGTCACTCATGCAGAAACCTGATCAAAAGAGTGACACCAAATATCTATAATAAAATCAGTTAAAAAAAAAAAATAACAATGATAACATTAATAGAACAAAAGTAACAGCAAAAATAATAGTATTTAAAATAATTATAATAATTATAGTAGTAATAATAAAAAGGGCAGTAATAAAAATAATAAAAAAAAAAAAAATTAAAAAAGATGTTAATGATGATACAAAACTAAAATAATATTTTTATTAAATTTGTTTAAATTTATATTGTTTTAAATAAAGAAATGAAGATAATTTATTTTGAAGTTTTAATTTTTCTCATTTACAATGCAGACAAGACTCCGATGCACACAAGACCTCGAACTCATTCACAATGCACACAAGACTCAGATTCCATTCACTGATGCACTGATGTGTAATTGAATACTTAACATACCTCAAAGCTTTATAGGGAGGTACATTTAGCTTTCCATTATTGATCTTTCTAGATAAATGTGAATGTATAAATCGAGTTTCTGTGAAAAAAGTTGTTATAGAGGAAGGTAAATTTTTATTAAGGGAATCAAAAACAAAAAGAAGATTAGCAAATCTAACTAGTGCTGACAAGGTAGGAATTTTAAGCTTTTTGAAGAAGTTTGAAGTTTCTGTATTATAGAGTTGAAAATTTATTATTTGGATTGATTGATGCTGAGCCGATAACAATTTATCAATAATATAGCTGCCAATTTTTCCCCAAACCTGACAACAGTAACTGGACAACAAAAATAAAATAAAATACTGCTTGTAACATTTATTGAAGATGAATATGAAATCAACACAAAAAGTGGTTTCACAACGACATGGCAAATTAAGCTCTGATTTCTAAAAATATATTAGGAATTATATATTTTTATATTGTAAAATAATATAAAATGTGTATATTAATTAATTATTATTAAGAATAATATATTTGATTCATTTGTAACCTTAATTCATCATTGCAGCTTTCATTTTTAGCGTATTCTTTTGAATATGTATTTCTTTTTTACTGGTGGGAATTAAAGGGAGATTTTTAAAGTAATAAAGCAATTTATGTTTAATGAAAATCTCGGAAGAGAGCAAGTGATCTTCTACTTCTAATTATTATTTAAACTCTGTTTTACACCCTTTATGGACACACCCTTACACCATCATGTAATAAATTGTGTCATCAAAAGAAATGTTTTAAAAATAGAAAAATAAAAAACCCTTTGAAAATAGTAAATGTGAGCTTGTAAATTTCATATTTCACTTTTATTGCGAGTTCAATTTTATAACTGATATTAATTTTACATACACATAAATCGCATAGCAAAATAAAGTTACGATTACGAAGTCTGAGCAAAAGCAACAACCAATGTCATTTAATTATAAAAGAATATTGATTGCAAGCGATTATATGCTTGGCAACGAAGAATACAAATAACTATTTTTTCATTTATAGTCATTTTAAATTTAAGCAAGTAGTGAATCTAGTTTTCTTGTTTTTAAAATTTCTAGTACCAGTATTGTAATAATAAAAAACATTATTGTTATTAAATGTATTTAAGTTTTAAATAAAAACAAGTAGCAAAGTAAAGAAATCTATTTTCCTCGTTAAATAAATATCTAGTACCAGTTCGTTATAACTATAAAACATTTTTTGTATTTAACTTATAATTCAGAGGTGGTCTTTTAAATAAGTTAGCGAAGAAATTATAGCAGATAAGTAAAAAAAGACTTTTGTCGATGCAATCACCTAATTCAGTTGATATAAAATACTAATCTAAAAAAGAAAAACAATAACAAAAAGACCGGGCCTTGTTAAGAAGCGTTACGCAGCTCGCATTTTGCCTGCAAAAAGGCGATTTGCCTACGCCTTCAGCAGTTTTGCGCTACGCAAAATCTTTTATCTTTTACAATATTTAAATTATCTTTTGATGTCGTTAACGTGACGTTTATTCAGTAGAAATAAAGTCGTGAGTAAAAGCATTTAACCGCAATTGTAAACTAATAGATTTTTTGTTAAAGAAACAGTTTGTTTAATAATTTTTTTTGTTGTTGTTAAAAATTAGTTGAAAAAAATAAAGTGTTTTAAGTTTTATCTTAAGGAATTAAATATATAAATTCCTTTAAAATATAAAAATTATTTTTAGTCATAATAGTTTAAAAAATGCACGATTTATTTTGATGTAAATACTTTATTAATAAGATATTTTGTTTATTGTTAATTCAATAACGTAAAGTTTTAATGATGTTCGTTTAATTTATGAAAATAAATTATGATCACAAATATGTTATCGGTAACTGATAAATAACAAAAAAAAAACTCTATTGTTTAAAAACATTATTAAAAAGAGTTCACAAATTAAATAAGAAAAAATTTATTAACAGTTAATAAAATAACCAAAAACCAACTGTAAAATTATGTAAAATAACTGTAAAATAACTGTAAAATGTAACTGTAAAATAAACAAACATTATTTTACGTTTCATGAAAAAAATATTTTTTTCAAAATAAAATTTAGTTCATATTTGAAGAAAAAAATTAAAATGATTTTTTAAATAAAAACTTAGATTTTATTTGTAACTTTTGTTATAGTGAGAAAAAAAAACTGTTTCTATGATTTTTAACGCATTAATAAAATAACTTTAATTACAATGCAGTACTTGAAAAGACGCTAGTGATGCAATATAACTTCTAACAATGTAAAATATATTTGCTGAGTTGAGTTACTTAGAAATGCGTTACGCGTTTTCGCTACGCAGCGAAATCTCGTAACAAGGCCTGGTAATATCTGTAACTGATCAAAATTTCGAAAACATCTGACATAAACAGTTTCTTGATATATTTGTTGACAAAGCACATTTATTAATTGAAGTAGAGTTTGCAGTAAGACTTAATAAGTTATTTAACTTCTCAGCCAAAAAAGGCGAAACTTATAAAGAAATATCATTTGCGGGTGTTTAAACCAAACAAAGTTTTTTTTTTTTTAGATTGTACTTTATTTTTTGCTAACTTTTATATAAATTATTTGCTGTTGTTGGAATGCATTGCGAAAAGTTATTTGGAAGCTTTGAGAAATGAATTTTAGAAGCAAGTTACCAAAAAAACCCTTAAAATCGCTTGGAAAATCCCAATTCTCAAGAAGTTTTTTCCAAGCAACATTTTTGCAGTAAAGCAATTGCGTAATTATACCAATAGTGGAGATTTTAGTTCAAGTTTTACACAATAATTTAATTAGAATTTTTTATATGTTATTTTTCTATTAGTTTTAACAATAAATAACTTTCAATAATTTTCAGAACTTTTATTTAACTTTAATTTGGCAAACATTTTTACATTTAAATCGGGAATTTTAATTTTATGAGCATTTGGGAATATCACTTTTGAAGGGGTCCCACAGGGCTAGTTTACACCCTGTTAATATGCAAGATATTAGCATCATCAGCAAACCAAAGGACTGATGAGAAGTGGACAGAGTTAATTAGTTCGTTAATATATATCAAAAACAATAGAGGGCCATAAAAGAACCCTAGAGAACACCACAAACTATGTGATTATTATTTCATTTATAACCATTGTAAACAAGGGTACATAAAAAAAAAGAAGGGTTTTGGAGTTTTACTTACTTTAAAATATTATCCAAAGCAACTCTGAAATTTGACAATACCTATAAAAAAAAAAAGATTTAAAAAACAACTAAAAAAAAATAATGTTTTTAGATACCAATTGTAACTTTTATAATAAAGGATATTACACATATTATTTTCATTATATTATTCGCTACACATTATAATTATTTGATATATCACAATTTACAATATATAACACATCATTAATAATTATATAATGTACAATTATACAATGTACAATGTAATACAAATGAATATTTACATTATAATTATATAAAATATTAAAACAAATATATTATTACTGTCATTATAAAATCTATTACAATAAACATCATTACACATCTTATTAAACTTGAAAAATCTGACAAAAACCTAATATTTCAAACTCAGCATCAATACAATTATTATTGCAAATATTGCCTACCAGTAATAACAAGCATAAATTAATTATTCCTCTATAATTTTCAAATCCAGAAGAACTACTCAAAATTGAAGGGCTGGTTGTATGAACACTGAAAATGAAATAAAAAATACAGAAGAATAAATAAGCAAAAAGCTTTCTGCAAATTCAAATTATTTTTATAAAATTAAAACTTTTAATATAAAATCCTAAGACTTCATGTTTCACAAGGCAACAGTAAACAAACACCTGTTAGTATATTGCTGGTCATAGAAATAGTAGTCATAGAAATAGTAGTCAGAAAAAAGTCTTTTGTATTAAGTTTACTATAGTTTAGAATTCAACTAATTTATAAAATAATGGCTGAAACTAACAAAATCACAGGTTTAAAATTAAGGTACGAAAACAAAAATTTATTTAATGTTACTCTCTTTAAATTATTAACTCAAGTGATTTTAAAACAAATTGTTGTAAAACATCAAATGTATTACAAGTAATTGCATGTCATCAGCAGAAAAAAGATATAATTACAATTTCCATTATTATAAAGCAAAATAAAATTTAGTATAGTATAAAGTGTCAGACTCAAAAAAAAAATTTTTTGTTTTATTAACTGCACTACCCATCTATCTGCTACTAAAACATAGCTCTTTAAAATTAATTCAAAAGATTTTTCAATAGCAATCATTGTACCTTATAATCTTTCATAAGATCTTAACCGATTTTAATCTTAGGTTTTCTAAAATAAAAGAATGCAAATAAGAAATTTTTGATTATTAGGTAAAACATAGAAAGAAAGAAAAAGAAATTTTTATAGAGCTTTTTTTTTTATGTTTTAACAGACTGCCCAATCTTTTCTCTGTTCTATTTCTGTGATCCTTTTACTCTAATTGTGCTTTAATTTGATCCTACATTCAATCTTACACCTTTCCTTGTGTTGATAATCTTTAATTTTAAAAACACACAAGAGAATTGAAATAATATCATTATTATTATATTTTTTAAATGACTTTGTTTAAAGTACATTTGTAAAATAAAACTAGAATACTATAGTTGTGCTTCTCTCAATTTTGTATTAATTTGAATTTTAAATTAATAAAAAGGTTTTATAACATTTGAATCATACAATTTTATTTATTTTTGTTTTGGTTGCATTTTATAGTAAATGCACCTTAGCAAATTTAATTTGAAAAAAAAAAATTAGTTAAACGATTTTTAACTTTATTTCAACTTAAAATAGTTACAGGCCTCCCAACGGTTGTGTTTCTAAACAGGTCATTGTGTGCATTGTAGTTTTTAACTAAACTTAGTACAGTGTGGGATCATTTGTTATTGCGGTTTGTATAACATATTATATCATAACATGAGCAGGGAGATAATACCTCTTTGGAGCAATGATCATGATAGTATTTGTAGAAAAGAAAAAGAGATGTAACTCTACCATAATTGGAGAGAGGCTCGAGCTTGGCAAATAAAGCTACGTTTTATTTTTAGGCAAATAAAGCTACGTTTTATTTTAAGGCAAATAAAACTATGTTTACAATGCGCTTTTGGACCTTGTCTAGATGGGAAAAGGCATCATAAATTGAACCAGCCCAAATATGACAACAGTATTCCATACAGGGGCAAAAAAGAAATTTGTAGAGGTAGAGAATGGAATAAGAAGTAAGAAAATGGCGAGCAGGATAATGAGAAGCAACCTTATTAGATAGTAATTTAGTAATTGAGTGTATATATGGTTTCCATAAGAAGTCAGTAGTAAATAACAAACAGTCTTCTTCTTTACATCTTCTTTCCAAGAAGATGTAAATAAGAGGACTAAGTGAGAGAGTTGCTGTTTATTAGGTTATTAGTATTAATACTAATAATATTATCATCATATTACTATTAATAAGAATCTAATATGTGATAGCATATCAGAGATAAGAAGGATACTGGAGATATAATTTCTAAGCTTTTAAACTATTGCTAATAATTTGAAAACTAATAAAAGTTATAATAATTAAACTTACACTTTTAACTTATTATACAAATCTTGTTTACGCTCATCTTTAGATTCTGAAATTTTGGTTGGTTCCAATGTTTTATTTTGATCTTTCATTTGGTCTTTTTCTGTTAAAGTAGATTCTTGTTTTAATTTCGAAGTCTTTCGCTTTCTTGGAGAAGTTTCACTACTTTTTTTATTAGTTTTTGTCATTTTAGGATATTAATTCTATGTAAGAAATTATTATTGATTAAAGAGTTGTTTTATATATATATATGCATATACATATATATATAACAATCCTCAAGTATATGTATACACACACCCACCCACACACATATATATATACAATCCTCATATATTATATATAACCCCATAAAAATATCTATATCTATATCTATATATATATATGTATATATATATATATATATATATATATATATATATATATATATATATATATATATATATATATATATATATATCTATATATATATATATATATATAATATATATTATACATATATATATATAATATATATTATATATATATACATATATATATATAAATATATATATATATATACATATATATATATATATATATATATATATATATATATATATATATATATATATATATATATATATATATATATATATATATATATATATATATATATATATATATATATAGGGGAGAGTGGGGAGAAATGATCCACCATTTTTACTTTTTTATTAAAAGTTACCTAAAAACATAAATAACAACAACTCAGAGATGTTTGTTATATTTCTCAAAAGAGTAACCATTTATTTCAAAATATAGTCTATAAAAAAAATTACAATTATCATACATAAGAAAAAATAAAAATAAAAAACACCACCCCAATATAGGGAGAAATGGATGACCTGTAGGGAGAAATAGACCGACTATGGGGGAGAAATGGACTACCTGTGGAAGACACAAAAAGCTTTAAAGAAATTAATAAAACAATTTTTTTCTTAAAGATACATCAAATGAGATATACCTTTATGTTCTTTTTGTACCTTAGCACTTTACTGGTGGTGGCAAAATTGTTTTAATTTGTCCTATTCTGACTATCCCAATATCTTCTACTGTCGGCCAAAAAAAATTGTCAACTATTTTCCCACTCTTTCGCAAAAAAGAAACTTCAATATCACTATCCTCATCTTCTTCTTTCATAACCTTACCAACTAAATATTTTTTTCTTTCCTACCTCAAACTCACACAAAACATAGTCGTTAACATTTACACTTTCGACACCAACCATTCTGACATCAATACTTTCATCACTACTGTCACAAATACTTCTGTCCTATCATCAGTCATGTCAGTATCAAATAGATTCTTTTTTACATTGGATTTATCTCCAGATTTAATGCACTGCTTTAATTTTATTTCCTCCATCATTTGTGATGTCGCGATCATACATTTTCCATGTTTTTTCCCTCTGTTGGTTTGCTTGCGAGTAGCAGCTTTAGGATAGCCTACAAATATTTCAGGCAAAGCAAACAATTTTAGTGAAGCTGCATCCAAAGATACTGTATGGACCAACACATTAATTTAAGGGCTTATTGTGAAACAATGACAAGCCACACTTTTTTCAAAAATGAGTTATTATCATTTTTATAATCATAAATAGTATACGCATTTTTATTTTTTTTTGTCCAATATATAATAACCATTAGTATTTTTATTATGTTATAAATTTGAAAGAATAATAGGTAAGCACTGAATTTATAGATTTAAATAAAACTTAAAAGTCATTTTTCTCAAATATTTGTTTTTGTGGCTTGTCATTGTTTCACAATAAGCCCTTTAATTGATGTGTCCCCTTGTGAAGCTGCATCGCAAGAAACTGTAGACTAACAAATTAATTGACGTGTCTGCTTGTGGAGTTGTATCAGGAACAAAAGGAGTGTCAGTGTTTGGTGATGATGAGCTACAATGTTCCCTTGCTCTTGCAATGTCTATGTCTGATAATTCTGGGTCTGCAACCATAGGCCTGTCTGTAACGTCTAAAGGCAGAAATTCTTTATCAGAAAATGTCTTTATCTAGAGGCCACACACCACTAGTTTTAAAACCAGACAAAATATTTTGTTTTGTAGAAGTCTTGAGAAAAGCTGTGCCTACAAGCTCCACCAGCTGATAAATGGACAGAGTTGGCCCAGCATGTTTTATTTGCCAAGATTCAGCAAGATTATTGAAGGCAGCTTTCATTGGTCCAAATACAGAACAGTCTAGTGGCTGTAACTTACGGCTTGTATGAGGTGGTAGGTTAATAATATGAATTTTATTACTTTTACCTAATTCTAGGGCAGCATTTGAAAGATAACTTTCATGGTTGTCTGATATTAATACCACAGGGTAGTTTTCAGTTGGCCTAACACATTTTATAAAATGGCGTATAACTTGAAGAAAACTGTCACTGGTCATCCAACCAAGTCCAAGAGTGTTGCTGGTGGCTGAAACAATGCAGCACATTGTCACAAGCTCGCCACATTCTCTGGAGGTAACTTGACCTATTTGCTTACTTCCACGAGGTGCAATTACTTTAGGAACTTTTTGCACAGTCGCTACACCAGTTTCATCTAAATTGAAGATCTGCTCACTGCTAATACTTAGTTTTTTGGAAGATTCTTCCAACAAAGTGAAAAATGTGTTGACATTGAATTTGTTGAATGCTGTAGCCCATGCCAGTGATGTGGCTTCTGGCTGTCTGAGTGAAAGTTCTGGATGGCGTCTCATAAATCCAAAAAGCTACTCTCTTCCAGCCATTGAATTGGTGATCCATGACGCAGGGCATTTTATGTTATTCACTGTAGCCATTTCAAGGGCAAGAGCACAAACATTTTTTGTTGTTAGGCCATAAAATATATTTGAGCACCTGGCCAGGTATGTTGCTAAACAAATTTCTTGCACTGCAGTAAATATCAGGCTGTGCTGATAGTTGGGACACAGGCTAGTTTGTTTACTTTTTGCCTTTTTAATGTTGTTAATCAGTGTTGATCGGGCAATGTTAAATTCTTTCGCCGCTTGTCAAACTGTCATGCTCTTCTCAACAGCAGCTACAGCATCTATCATAACTGATTCTGGCACTTTGCCTTTGTCAGTTTTCCTTATGTAAACTCGAGGCATTATTACCTGAAAAAAGAAAAAAAAAATTTGTCATCAACTTTGTTTTGACTTTTAAATATCTAGATTAGATCTAAAGCTAGATCTACTTAAAATAGAACCAGCATTAATAATTAACAGATTTATTACAGTAAGGATAAGACATACATCTATATAGATTCAAAATGCTAATTATAAGCATATCATCTCTATAGAAATCTACTGCCAATCATGAATCAAATGAATGGCGAGAAACGGACCTCTTGTGGACCATTTCTCCCCACTGGTACCTGAATTGGTTAAAACGTCTTTTATCTGATTATATAAATCACTTGTTTGATAAAACAATTTAAGTTGATTTTTCAGCACTTTTACACTTAATTTCTCTCATGATTTTAATGGCTTTATCGGCACAAATGTTTTTGTTATTGTTTTTGAATTGCTCAACTGTCTTTATTTCAATGTTTCCTAAAAATTGTTTGTGCTTTCTTATGTTTCTTTTAACCCTTCTCCGATAATATGTAATTGTCTACTTTATTAAAATGTTCATTGAACCCAAAATCAAGCCAAATTCTATAAATCAATTCACAAACTTCAGCAGGCAGTTCAGGTCGGTCTAAAAGTAGCAGAAAAGGAAGTAAGGCATACATTACTCTAGAGTTATATTAGGTAATATTTTAAAAATAATGAAGGAAAATAACCAATGGTAATATCTGTAAACATTTTCGAATATATATAAAAACTGCATATTATTGTGCTATTTGATGTTTTCAAATTTTTACATCACTTTTTTGATAGTCATTTCTAAGATTTGCATAGTTGTTACTGACTTCTTGTACAAAATCATGATATATTGGGAGATGTTGTCTTTTCACCAAGAATTTGGTCAATTAAATGATTTAGGACTAAGTACATTACATGATGTGGACAGAATGCTTTTTTCTTTAAATTATCATTGGATCAGTATAACAACTCTATTTCTCACTCCAGTATTGCCACTTGTGGTATTACAGATTATAACTTTAATGCTTCCCTACAATTGATATTGGTCTAAAAACTCAGTTATTCCATTAAATATTGGTAATTATTTTCCAACACTAAGGGTTAGTGTACTTCGCGGTGCTAATTTTTTAACAAAAGCACTTCTTGCTTCTTTTTTTTCTTAACATCAGAGTGCAGAGCCCAATTTTCATTTTTAAAAGTTTCTTTAAAACTATGCTGCATTTTCTATGATTCTCTAACAGATGACTTATATTTTGCAGATTGAGTTGGTATAGAGATATCAATACCTTGGTCAGATAGTTGTTCACAAACTCTTGCTCATTTAGAGGAACTTTAATTAGTCTGTTTCACTAAATGAACTTCAGTTTTTGTAGTAGAATATTGCTAGGTCTTTTTTTTTAGCAGGGGGTTCAAGAGTATATTCACAGTCATTAGTATCATTATTTGAAGTTTCTGGATATTCTGATATATTGGAAGCAATTTCAGATTCCACATTTTTTTTAGGTAAATCTGCAGTTAAGCAGCGTAAAATAAATTTATTTTTTTGTTTGTTGGGCTCTAGTGTGGAGACTTGCTCAAAGTGGTGACTTTTTACTATAAACATAAGGAAATGCTGCTACATCGACTGAAGGTTTGGCATGGGGCAGCAATCTTTTTTCTTCTATTATTTCAATTAACACTTCTAATGTTTAAAAAGACTGACAACTGACAAGAGCACAACAAGCGAAAAAATAGCAGATACCATCTATTTTTGTTAAATTTGCAAACACATTTGTAAACACATTCCTTATGGTATTTCAATAAATATATATTTTTTATCAATATATCACTATTGATTTTTCTTTTAAAGTGAAAATTTTAACTTTTGCCACACTTTCTTTAATTAATCAGCTGTCATTTCTAACTTTTTTTTTATTTTTCATTTTTTGCAAGAAATTAATACCTTCCAAAATTTGTCATTTCTTTTGGCATTTTAGATGAGCCATAAAGTGAATCGCTGATTGTTAACATTTTCTTTTTTGTGACATTGTTGTGTTATATTGTCAAGTTTTTTTAACAAAATTTTTTTAACATCTTCTCGGCTCTTCATTAGAGATATTTTTCAAGGTAACTTGAAAGTAAAAACACTGAAAACAATTCCAGACATGCAACAACTGAAAGTGGAAACAGATAATACATCAAAGAGCAAACATTTACAAAGAATTAATAGCTTCCAAAGAACCAAAAACTTCTATAGTGACGCACTTTTAAGAAAATATTATAATCTGTGTCCTGGGTGAGGTATTTGTAAATGAAAAACAAAAACGTACTATATATCTCTTATTAATTATATATATATTGGCATTAATGCTCATCATATAATGCTAGGGCCGTGTTAAATTTAAAAAAATTGAAAATAACCTTTGTGACCACGCGTATTAAATTGGTTGTCGCTTGATTTTATATTTTATGTCATATATAACGATTCTTGCATCATTTAAATCTCGATTACTACAATTACTACAATTACGATTATTACAAAAGGATTACTACAATTAAATCTCAACGAAATCATCCTGTAATATTTTGTGTTAACTATCATTGTTTATACAGATGCAGAGTTGATAAACAGCGTCTTCACGCCTCTTATCGCCGTATGTATGAATCACATACACAGTGCCGTGGCTAGTGGGTAGGAGCCCCCTCCTTCCAAAACCTTTGTATTCAAGCTCCAAAATCGAGAAAAAATTTTTCCACTAGGTATTACTAAAATAAAAAGCCTGTTAAATTTGCAAAAGGACTCCTAAATATATAAATGAAGCCCTTTAAATTCGCTGACCTCACTCACCCAGTGGGAGTGTGGAGTAGTCTAGCCACAGCATGACCACATACATACTCTTAACGACTCTTTTTTAGCAGCAATCGACACCTGCCCCCCCAAAAAAAATTTAGCCGTGAAAGTGTTTACCTTAGTTTTTATCCTTATCGAAAGTATGTATGGAAACAGATTTACCCCGGAAAGTATATTCTAGAATAAACATACAGGGGGTTACATTATTGCTTTCCCGTTTGTAATAAATATCCATCTAATAAAATTATCATCATTTACCCCCCCCCCCCCCTCCAATCCTAAAGAAATTATTACTAAAACTCTTGATTTTTTTTGAAATTTTACTTTTAATCATTGTTAAATTGTTACGCAACTTTATTTATTAAATAGCATGCCTAAATGTTAATTATGACCAATACCCTTGAACAATATCCTTGGCTGTATTTTTAGACCGCGCCTGTTGTTTTATTTTAAAAAGTAAAGAGAAAAAAATAAAATAAAACGTAGTAAAACATAAATAGCAGCTAAAATACAGTTAAAAAAAGTTATTTCACACGGTCTTGATGCTTGGTGCAGTACAAATCAAAATTCGAATGTTAAAAAAACTCAACTTTGGAAAAAATTGACTCCTTTTAAAATGCGTTCTTCAATTATATTTTACGTAAGCAGTTTTACGCACTCTCAACTAATACTTACCAAGCTAAATATACTGAACACTTAACAAATAAATATTTACCATCATCTATAAAATAAAATACTTACAAATGAACTTAAAACAATAACTAACTTTAATGCATTTAAAGAAAAATTGAGGCAAAGATTATCAAAGAATGTGATACTGCAAAGCTATTTTTGAGATAAAAAATAAGAATGAAAATAAGCTTTTAATCACGAATAGTAATCGAATACGAAGTATATAAGAATACGTAAATAGTACAAATAGTATCTTATGTATTCTTATATACGAAGTATATAAGAATACGTAAATAGTACGAATAGTATATCTGTTTTCATATAGAAAGGTTTAAGTAAATAGTTACTACTTAACAATATTTATGTCTTTGTTCTTTTATGTTGTTGACAACAAGTTGTTGTTTTTCTTAAGTTTTCTTAATTTTTTGTTGCTTGATATTTTCTTTAAAAAATAAGATTTTATTTCTCAATCATAAATGAAAAATGTTTGTATTCAATGTTTTGTATAATATTCATAAGATTCACGCCTAAAGGCATAAATCTTATGAAGACACTGAGTGACACTGGGACACTGTGTTGTTGTGTGACACTGCTTTGGATGTTGAGACTTTGATATTAGGTTGTGCGCAGTTTTTCATAATCCTATCTGTGACAGTTCTCTCCGTCACCTTGCACGGTATAGGTGAGAGACACGAGTTTGTAGTTATAATTCTTGACTTTGTTTCTTTTTTGAGAGTAAGCGTGACATTTGATTTGCGTTGAGGTTTTAACACTATTTAGAGAGTTGTTCAATCTTAGCAAATAAAGTTAATTAATTTAGTTTTTTATTTTTATTTTGCTATTTAAAACCGTGGTTAAAATTTCTATTAGAATAATCATAAAAGATTTTTTTTTGAAATAACTTGACAAAGCTTATCTTTAACGATAAAATATTTTGTTTAGGTAAGATCTAGTGTCTACTTTAATGTCGTCATATAAAAAACAAGCCAAAATTTTTTTTTTGGTCCCCGCCAACCAACGAAAGGAGATAATTTATTTAAAACCATACTTCTTTGTTAATATAAATAAAGCAAAGTTAATTGCTATGTGCATCATCAAGTAAATTTATTTTATACCTCATTAATGTAAACAGTTTTTATACTTTTTTGTAATCAAAATCTAATTAAGTTTCTTTTTGTCTTTCGTCTTTCTGGCGCCCTTATTATCTTGACGCCTGGGGTACGTATGGGCTTTATCGAAATTCTTTAGAATGTCCATTAGTTTCAATAGAAGTTTTTTTTTTTTTTTATTTTTTATTTTTTTTATTTACACTTTTGCCGATAAAAAAAAATTTACAGTCGTAACTTATAAAAAAATAATTACATGACCGGGGCTAGAAGAAGACAAATTTAGTCTTATCATTAAGCCCCAAAAAATGCGTCATTACTAGACAAAATATAGTTTGACAATAAAATATAGTTTCAATGTATATATCTCTGATATATATTATAAAAGAAAATTTAAATATATCGCATATCGTTTAAAATTTATAGTTTTTCAAAAAATAAGATATAACAATTGCTTTGTAAAATAAAAGAAACAAAATTTATTAAAATATTAAATGACAAAAATAACATTTAAGAATTGGTTTGAAAAACAAGAAGATATGATTTTATATAAAAACATTTTATTGGTAGAGCATTTTATAGTTTAACTTATTTAATTATATTTATAATACTTTTCATTGCCAATTAAGTAAAGATTTATTAAAAAAGATTAATAAATAACGTAAAAATAAAAAATAAATTTCTCAAAATGAAGATTATCATTTAAAATGATAAAAATATATGTACAATTATTGATTAATTATGTATTAATAATCTCAAGTAATTAATTAATTAACTATTAATTATTGATTTCTAATATAAAGAAGTTTTATTAGAAAAAATTTAATTTATTTTCAGTTAACAAAAGTAATTGCTTAAGTTTTGTTTTGAATTGGTTTAGAGAATAATTAGTTTTCATTTCATTATTTAATATTATGTTCCACAACTTTGGTCCTCGGTTTACAATAGAGAATTTAGTAGCGGAATAATAAGTTTTGGATTGAATGCAGTTGTATTTTGAAAATCTAGTAGGGTATATGTGATTTATTTTTTCAAAAATTGAATAAAATAAGATTGATTCTATAGAAATTTTATAGAATTCTATAGAATTATTATAGGCTACATGCTTCAAAAGTTTATAGAAATTCTATAGAACTTTTTTTCATGGACACCGGTAAAATCTTTGGAAATTTGTAAACTGCTATCGCCCTCAGTATTTCCTCTTTGACTAAAGAAATCAAAACAGTCTTGAAACATAACCTTTAAATAGTTTGAGGTATACTTGGGCATTTAGAAGATTTTATAATGAAAATAGCAGCCAAAACGTAATTAAAAAAGTTTTTAAAAAAAAGTTAATTTCAATTAATCAGTTCAATAATTTCTAAAAATAAAAAGCGTTTTTTTAATTATTTTGTAAAATTAGTTTAATAACTTCTAACAATAAAACCTTGATCGAATTTTTGTTTTTAAGCACTAACTTAAGGTTAAAAAATTGGTTAACTTAAAGACCATTATTGACTATGTAGTTGAGTGCTGACACCTTTCCAAGAAACACATGAAACACCCTTAGAGTTGAAAACACAAAAAACGCTCTTAGAATCAATACTATAGAGTGTTTTAAAACCAATGATATATTATATAAACTAGATGTCTGACTTGCGGGGTTTTACTTGACAAAAAATGAAGCCGCTTTTTTTTGTTTATAACAATAGTCCGCCATTTGTAAAAAAGGCAAAAGCTGAAGCCGGTGTGCGGAATAAAAGTTAAAAATACAAGTCAAAATTTCCCATTAATTTAAAGAAAATTCAAAAACAAGTTTTAATAATTATAAAATACTAATAAAAGTTTTTTTATGAGCTTATGTTTATAAAAAAGTATTTTACAAATGCTTCAAAAGCGTCTGTCGTGTTACTTTTTTATTCGAAACTTTAATCCCTTTTTAATCGAAAATAAATTAAGGAACCATAAATTATTATTTTACAAGTGTTATAATTTCCTCTTAACACTTTTACATAAAAAGTATTTAAATTTAAAATATATTTACTTTATTTACGAAAAGAAAAGTTAATATTTGTTTAGAAATTTAATCCACCATTTGTAAAAAGGGCAAAAAGCGGCTTCACTTTTCGGTTCGAAGTTAGACATCTAGTTTACATAATATATCCGTTTGAAACTCGAGGAACTTTTTTTTAAATCAGATTTTTAAAATCAGACAAAAAGTCTTGAATGAATCAAGACCAACTAAATTAAAAAATAACTAGTAATTCAAGAAATAGCAAGACTTTTCTTGGTATTTTTTTAAATCAAGACTAGATTGAAACCTGAAAGATTTCTAAGATGAGTTCACAAATTTAACCTTGCACTAAGGTGTCATCAATAAAGTACGTCACGCTAATTGAGGGGGGGGGGGCGGGAGGGGAAGCAAAATTTTGTGATAAGGAGAGGGAGGGGGTTAGCCGAATGTGACGTCACAAAAATTAATTTAGTATTACAGTTTAATTACTACGCGTTCAATTGAAGTAGTGTTTTAGATTGTCCATATTTTTACTCACTTGTTCTTCTTGTTTTTATGCGTATTGCCGCATTTTAAATAGTTTTAAGTTTTCAAAAACTGTCATCACGTTTTTGAAGACATTAAAGAGCAGCGATGCAAAATCATTAAATTAAGAACAAGAGAACAAGACTTCAGCCTGAGAAAGTTAATAAACCTCTTTATATTCAGCAAAATTTTGACCGTGTTGAAATTCGTCGATGGAAGCTTATCTCCAAAGATAATTTTGATGAAGCTCCGTATCTCCATTAAGATAATGTCATCCCTGGGTACTGATTCATCAACCAATAATCAGTGATATAGAATGTTAATCAGTTCAAGTTAAAACTAAACATTTACATAATGAAAACAGTTCTATGATTTTTTTGTGAAAAAATATGATAAATAAATATTCTGAGAAAAAAACTTATTCCTTTCCAAACTTTTAAAAGAAAAATGCACTTAAAGTCTTGTAGTTTAGAAAACAATTTCAAGACTTAATTTTTGGTCTTGAAATTATTTTTATGTAAAAAGACCACTTCGAAAAAGTATATACATGTCTTAAAACATTTCAAGACTATAATGGAGTTGTCTTGGTATTGGTATTGAAATAAATTTTTTACGAGACGCAGACCCTTACAGACAACTAAGCAATATCGTGCATAATATTTTAAAAGGATTATCAAAGTTCTGATAAATACTTTCTGGGAAAATCTGTCAAAATCTTTTTACTAATGCATGTTTCTAAAGACTCACAAAAAGTCTACCACAGGTCATTTAAATATTCTTACCAAAACCTCGCTGCAAAGGATTGCTTTGTAAATTGTAATAAAAAACAAATGTAAAGCCTTCTTCAAGCAAATGATTCATAGGAGATATAATTGCTTGTAGTGTTGTAATTACAGCACAAGAAGTTTGTTTGGTTAACGTAAAGTATTTATCAAACTTTATTTTGATCAAATTTCAATGAAATTTGCAATTTCTCTATAAAGTGTGAGTTTGTTATCACTTTTCAAAGCAACATGGCTGAGTTTGATTGGATGATTTGAGTTCCTGCTTTGAATTAAGTATGATAAATAACTTATAAAACAATGATAAAAATTGTACTGCATTATTTCTTTCAGGAAAATAACTCTATATTACAGCTGTAGTTATTTCGACAAATATTGTCAATGTTAAAAACTTGTTTGTTGTTTCCAAGATACGTGACTTGATAATTAATTTTTCTTTCTTTTTTTTGCCTGTTTAATAATTGATCTTTAAATAAACTTTAAGAAATATATTCCCCGCAATGTAACTAGCAGTAACTTCAAATCAAATAAAAAAGAAGAAAAAAAATATTTTTTTGCGTTTAACAAGTTGTTTCTTGCATTTTTTTATAAAACGGAGTATATCAAATAATAAGTATGTTTTAAACACTACCTTTCTAAACTGGATGATAAATTAATAATTTTCCATCCCCAGTATATGCTTTATGAAACTATAAAAATGCGTTAACATTGGTAGAATGGTTATCTGTAACAACAGCTCTTATCTTAAATTCAGATTGGTGCATTGAGGTAATACACTCATCAATTTTTTTTCGAACATGAACCTGTTATGTAAACTTTAGGTAAGGATTTCAAAACATAAGAATAAATTTTTGAAGCCCTACTATCATAAAAACAAAAACAACTTCTTTATAAAGATTATATTCTCAATCTTCACCAAATTGTTTACCACCTTGATATTGGGCATCTTTTTGCAAATACATCTTACCCACAAGAAGCAGATAATCACTTAATACCAAATTTTTGTCAATGATTTTTCTAATATATTATAGTTTTCTAATTTGTAATTTTCACCACTGTGAAACTATTTAGGTAAAGAAATATAATAGCATTTATTAGGCAATGAAAAATTAAGAATTTTATTAACAGATATTGACTCCAAAACAGTTGGTATGTCTGATATATCATGGCCTACTGAAAGTAAATGACCTGAGTTGTTGCATTTTAATTGTTTCATTTTTGAAACATGCAGCAATTAAAATGCAGCAAAATACTCTATTATGCATGCAGCATAATAGAGTATTTTCATTGCAAAAGATTGTTTTGCAGTGTAAGTATTTCAAAGAAAAATCCATGTTTTATAAAAATTGCAATTATAATAAATACAAAATTACAAACCTTTAAAATTATTTCCAATGGAGAGTTGTGGGTAATTTTAGCAACATGTAAGGCTATTTTTAAGAGCATGTTGATATGTGTTGAAATAGCTATCTGAAAGCCTATTTCAGTATTCTGTATTATTGGAATAAACTGAGGCAGGCAATTAGTTAACAAAAAATCCTGCACAAAATAATGTAAGTACTCAAAGAAAATCTAACTATTAATAAACCATTTTAATAAAATAAGAATAAAACATTTATAGTGCAATCACGACTTGGCTGTGTCTAGATCAAATCCTACTTGTAAGAATTTAATTTTTCTCAGTAATTTGCCAAACAATACTAACAGTTTTTTCCAATAGCAATAAAAGCAACAACAACAATACGATTTATTGATTAAGTTATTATTTGTTTTTAAAATCCGTCAGGGTTAGGGTTGATCTGTATTGAGTTGTAGTCACAATATGTTCATGGATATAATATTTCTGAACGGTAAAATTGCCTTTAATATACATTATTCTTACTTAAAATATATGTAGCTCTACCTTCCATATACTCCTAGCTTTACCTTTAAAAAAAACAAGCAAATATGGTATTCAATCTACTTAATACTAATCGACTTACTCTTAGAACTCTCTCCCACTTTCAATAAAAATGAATTTTCGAAACATTACTCGAAATGCTTTTATTGCGAAAATCAAAAAGTTTATCCTCCATAAAAACACTCACTAAAGTTCTATCACATCATTAAAACTGTCTTATATCTTTATTGATTTTGACTATTTTTCTAAACTATAACAGTTTGTAGTTTTCTCCTATTTTTAAACCTATTCGGTTACCTTTTCTTATACTCTTTATCCTTCTGTTTCATATTTATAAGTGTGTATGAGCTTGTTAGTATATTTATAAGCATGTATGCATTGTGTGTGTATATGTCGATGCATATAAAAATATGTACATGTGTATGTATAATATCTTTATTTATTTATATGTGTTTATTTATTACATATGTATCTGTGTGTAATATGTGTGTATATATGTATATGTGGGTATCTGTGTGTGTATATATGTATATGCGTGTGTCGTTCATGTATCATAACATCTTGTCTCACGTCTCACACAGTTTTCCTCTTCTCAATTATCTTCTATTTCTGAAGTTGTCAAAATGCTCAAGCTGATTCTAGTTACTCCAGCAACAAATGCTGTTAGTAAACGAGCATTTTCAACAATGAGAAGACTCAAAACTTTTCTGTTTTTCAGTAATCATAAAAGTATAAATCATATAAATAATATTTAATATTTTGATTATATAAATAGATATATACATAATCTATCAAAATATATATATTTTTAATATAGATAGCTTGGTCTTTGGCTACCATTATATAGTCTAAATGCTAGGCATGATAGCATATAGTAGTTACCTTTTTTTTAATAGTGACATTTAAAAAATAAAACTTAGTCAATATATAATATAATAAATACTTCTATTATATAATTATAATATATATAAAGAATAAAATCATCATTAGAAATTTTTTGCTTTAATATTTATATATATAGGAATTTTATATTACCTAAGAACATTTAATTAAAATTTGATTATTCAATTCAACAAAACAATCTTGATTTATAAATAATAATTTCCATCATTAAGAAATTTCTTATTTTTAGCCAATTTTGGAAGGACTCTGATAAAAAAATAGAACAACATAATCTTTTGAAATATAAATTACTTCCGGGCATATTAACATATGTACCAATTTTGGAATATATCGTTATAGTCATGTTGCCAAAACAAGAGACCGAATGGAATGGAAATTAACCTCGTCCAATATATCAATTATAAAATAATAATGTAAAGCGTTTCAAAACCTTACGTTTAAAAACTTCTCGTTTTTGTTCAAATTTGAAACAGCGCAACTTTTAAATAAATTATTTCCGTATTCGAAAATAAACGTAATTCGAATCGAATAATTTTTACTTTATGGTACGTGTGTGGTTTTTTCAGATAATCGGCTTTTTGGCACTATCAAAACAATATTACTTATCGGTAAATATCTTGTTAATCAATTGTTAAAAAATTTAACCAAGACAAGAAGACCAAAAATAAAGTTAATACAAATATATATATATATATATATATATATATATATATATATATATATATATATATATATATATATATATATATATATATATATATTTATTTATTTATTTATATTTATTTAAATAGATATATTTTAAGCAATTTTTTTTCAACAATTTAAAAAAAAAAAAATTTTTTCAGGGGCAATAATTTTTTTAAGGCACAACTAAAAAGGGTGCGCTCATTTTTTCTCGGGGGACTCTGTATTATATCAGGGGCCCACCCGGTTTCGAGGCCCATGATACAAATATAATATATATATATATGTATACATATATATATATATATATATATATATATATATATATATATATATATATACATACATATATATATATATATATACATACATACATATATATATATATATATATATATATATATATATATATATATATATATATATATATATATATATATATATATATATATATATATATATATATATATATATATATATATATATATATATATATATATATATATATATATATATTTGATATATATACAGTGGCGGATCCAGCATTTTTTGATCTTCGAGATAGCTAACTTTCAGACATGGAGCTAACTCCAAACATTTTTATATTTATACTTATATCAAATAATGAGGGTTTGCAAAAAATTGCGATAATTGGAGGCTGGGAACAAAAAAGCCCCAAAATTTTTGCTACACCTGCCTTAAACGTGAGAGCAACAAGTTGATAAAAAATTTTTTGTACTATTCTCAAGTAGACTTATATTCATCGATAAATTTCAAGTTTCATAGTATTATCTTCAAGCGTTCAAAAATTATAACCATATAAAGTTTAAACCCCTCTCAATTTGAGGGGGTTGAAATTTTTATATAGTCATAATTTTTGAACGCTGAGAGATAATACTATGAAACTTAAAATTTATCGATGAATATAAGTCTAGTTGAGAATAGTACAAAAAATTATTTATCAACTTGTTGCTCTCACGTTTGGGGCAGGTGTAGCAAAAATTTTGGGGCTTTTATGTTCCCAGCCTCCAATCATCGCCATTTTTTTGGAAACCCTCATTATTTGATATAAGTATAAATATAAAAATGTTTGGAGTTAGCTACATGTCTGAAAGTTAGCTATCTCAAAGATCAAAAAATGCTGGATCCGCCACTATATATATATGTATATAAAATACTGGATCCGCCACTGTATGTATATGTATATATATATATATATATATATATATATATATATATATATATATATATATATATATATATATATATATATATATATATATATATATATATGTATATATATATATATATATATATTTATATATATATAAATACAGTGAAGGGGTATATATATATATATATATATATATATATATATATATATATATATATATATATATATAAACATATATATACATATATATACATATATAACATATACTATGTTACATGAACAACACACCCACTCAAACACACACCCACACACAAAAAACCGTAATAAGACTTATCAAAAATTATTCCTAATGAGTCTTTATTAATGAAACACAGTGTAAAATGAAAACATTTTGTTAAGTGATTTTCTACTAATTTATAATTGCTCTGTTCTTTAAGAACATTGAGCACTCTATTTTGTAGAATATATTTTTAATATATATATATATATATATATATATATATATATATATATATATATACATATATATATATAAATACATAATGATAGCAATAACAATAATAACATTCTAAGTGATTCTAAATTATTCTAAGTCAGGTCAGGTTATCCTGCTACTGTTAACATGTAACCCAGTAATCTGCTTAATGTTCTGCTGCCTTATAGGATACGCCTTTTTAGGCAGAGGCTAGGACATGACTACCCCGACTTAAAATACCTCCTGCTTTGGGGCTCTTAGTTGAGTAAAGGCTAGAGATGGTGACTCGATAAAAATACTCATCTTTGGCAGATGTTAAATGCATCCGGCTACTACCTTATAGAAGACCTCCTTAGCAAAGACTTAAGAGGTAAACAAATTCTATCTGTTGACCAGCCTCGCACCCCTTCTTATTCTATTAGGCTGGCGCAGATGTATTTTTAATACATTTTTTCCAGTTTAGGATGATGAATGCTATATCTTCTTGACTCAATGCATGGGTTTTGCTTTTGTCTCAGTTTTTATGACTAGGCAACTCATTCTATTATCTCCTAATGAGGGTACAGCTCTAAAACTCAGTTTTATGGTTCTAAGGCCGGCTGGTAGTCAGGTTTCCCAATCTTAATGATAGCTCTCAGAGAGGCTGATTCCATCAACAGCTAAAAAATATCAAAGTATTAACAGTGTCATGTTGCGAATGGATGGTGTCTTTTTTGTACTTTTGGTGTGCATTGCCAAGGCCACATTTGAAGCCTTTTGTTTCGGCTTAGGGTTTATTAATAGTAATAAGCAATTGCTTGGGCTATTAAACAGTGTACTGAGTACAATCTATGATTTGAGTCAAGTTCTTTAACAAATTTAAAAATGAATAAAGTACCAAAAACTGTAAAACACAAAAAACCATCGTCATCACCAAGTTCTCTAAACCTATCATTCACTAATATCCGTGATCTTTGAAGTAACTTTTATTCTGTTGAGTCCTATCTCTTGCAAAGTTTACCAGACCTACTTGCTTTTTGTGAGACTAATTTGAGTACAGCTGTCTCATCTTGTGACCTTTGTGTTGATGAATATCTTCATTTAATTCGTAAAGACTTCAATAGTCACATACTTGACCTGGGCATTTACATTCGTAAGAATTCACCCATTTGTCAGGAAACTAAGTTTGAATCATCCACTGACTATTCTTTTATGTGCTTTCGTTTAGCACCATTTCACTCTATCGCCTTTTTCTTTGTTCTATATCGCTCTTCTTCATCTCAAGACTGCACTGTTTTTGATGTTATTTCTGATCAAATTGACAAAACCCTCTCTCTTTATCCATCAGCCAATCTTGTTGTTGTTGGTGATTTCAATGCTCATCACACTGAATGGCTTGGCTCTAGTGTCAGTGACTCTGCAGACGTTAAAGACCACAACTTTTGCTTTCTCAATCCCTAACTCAAATAGCCAACTTGTCTTCCAGACAACCCGAATCATTTACCTTCTCGACAAGACTTATTTTTTGTTTCTGATCCTAGTCAGTGCTCAGTTTCTCCGCATTTACCCTGAGGTGCTTCTGATCACAGTTTGATCTCTCCAAAACTAATATCTCATTCTTCTTCATCATCTGAATCCCTTTATCTTTGTACCTCTTACAATTACCTTAAAGCTGACTGGGACTCTTTTTGTGATTTTCTTTGTGATGGCCCTTGGGTAGAAATCTTTCGTCTTCCTGCTGACAAGTTTGCTTCTTACATAACTTGATGGATTCAGGCTGTCATGGAATCTTTTATTCCCTCTCGACAATTTAAGGTCAAGCCTCACTCTTCTCCATGGTTTTCCTCACATTGTGTTGCTGCAATTTCCAATCAAAACCGTTACTTCCATATCTATCAGAAAAACAATTCTTTAGAAAACAGACGTCTGTTTATTACTGCTAGAAATTATTGTAAAAAGGTTTTGTCTAGCGCCAAAGCCCGCTATTCTCAGGTCACGAAATCTCGTACTTCATCATAAAAATTAGGCTCTCGTGACTATTGGAAAAATTTTAATGGTATCAATAATAAGGGAAAATCTGTAATTGCACCTCTCTTGTATGGCTCAAACTTTGTCACTTCATCTTAAGACAAAGCTGAGTTGTTTGCTAAAAACTTTTTATCAATATCATCTCTTGATTCCACTAATTGCGTTCTACCTGATATTGCCGACAAACAGGTTGATCCATTGCTTGACATTCGTATCACTCCAGCTTCTGTATCTAAAGTGATTTCCTGCTTAAACTCTTCTACAGCTTGTGGCTCGGACAACATACCTGTTATAGTCTTGCAGAAGTGTTCTCCAGAGTTGTTGTCTATACTTTCAAAACTATTTAACAAGTGCTAATCAGAGTCTTATCTTCCAGCCTGCTGGAAAGCGGCATCTGTTATCCCTGTTTTCAAAAATTTTGTTGAGCGATCTGATTCGTCTAACTACCATCTCATTAGTCTTCTTTCCATCATAAGCAAGGTTTTTAAAGCTTTAATCAACAAACACTTAATCTCTAATTTTGAATCTAATAACTTACTTTCTGATCATCAATATGGATTTCGATCTTCTCGTTCAACAGCTGATTTGCTAACAATAATAACCGATAGGTTTTATCGTGCATTAGACAAAGGTGGAGAGGTTAAGACCATCGCTCTTGACATTTCTAAAGCATTTGATAAAGTTTGGCATGCTGGTCTTCTCCATAAGCTTTATTTTTACGGTGTATCTGGTAACATCTTTAAGGTTATTTAATCCTTCCTTTCCAATCATAGTATAAAAGTTGTTCTTAATGGACAGCACTCTTCTTCTTACTCTGTAACTTCAGAGGTTCTACAAGGTTCTTTTTTTGGCCATATACTCTTTTTAATTTACATTAACGATATTTCTAATATTCCCCTATCTAAGGTGGCACTGTTTGCTGATGATACTACAATTTATTCTTGTCGTGATAAGAAGCCAACACTCTCTGATTGCTTGGAGGGGGTATTTGAGCTTGAAAAGGATCTCACTTTTGCTACATCATGGGGCTGGTAAACTTTAATTCAGATAAAACTCAATTTTTTTAGACAATCGTTGTCGCAATAATTTAGATCTTCCTACATTTATGAACGGTAATGTTCTCAATGATAAAATTAGCATCTGCTAAGGTTGCATCTCTTTATCGAGCTCGACACTTTCTTACTTCGGATTCTGGTCTTGGATGGAATACTGTTGCCATATCTGGGGCAGATCTTTTAATGATGCCCTTTCTCTTATAAACAAGGTGCAAAAATTCATTGTAAACATAGTTGGACTTGCTCTTGCAGATAATCTCTAACCATTATCACATCATCTTAATATCGCTTCTCTTTATCTCTTCTACAAACACTATAATGGGCATTGCTCTAAAGAGTTAGCGTCTCTTGTACCATCTACTAAATTTCATTCTCGCCATTCAATTAAGTGTCATCCTTTTTCTGTGACTGTTCCTAAGTGCTCCAAAAACTCTTATTTGCCTAGTATTTTTCCTCGAACATCAGTTCTTTGGAATTTGCTTCCTTCATCTTGTTTTCCTGATTCATATAATTTGCAATCTTTTAAGTCATCTGTCAATCGTTTTCTTGCTCTACAATCTTAATCTTTTCTCTTCCAGTAACTTCCAACTTTAATTAGTGGTTGTTTGCAGTCTTGTTGGAAGCGAAGATGTTTAAAAAAAAAAGAAAGGAAAATAACAGTAATAATAATAATAGTAATAATAATAATAATAATGTTTTTTACAAGTATTGTTTGTTATGATTACATATTGCATATGAAATGCCATTTTTTAAATTTAGATTATTACAATTAGAGTATTACAAACTTTCAAATATATATTTCGCATAAAAGTTGTAGTGAGCTTTTTTTTTGTATTTATTAAACTGAAATTTTGAATTTATGAAAAATACAAACCTAGAAAGTTATTTTTTTCTAAAAAATTAGTATTACAATTTTATCATCTAATACATCATCTTTTTTATTGTTAATATGTTTCCTTATTATTATTATCTTATATTCTTATATTTTTTTAAATATTTTTAGTGATGTTTTAAGGTTTGTTTTAAGCTAAAAAGAACTTGACTTGTCTTGCTAATAAATCCTAACTAATGACTTTTTATGTGTCCTCAACAACGCACACAAAAAGAACTAAAAGGTATACCATCCAAGCACAACATGGCTCTGTTAATACTCTGATTTTTTAACTGTTGATGTAATCAGCTATTCTAAAAGCTACAACACAGTTTAGGAAAACTTACTAACAGCCAGCCTCAGAACAATTAATCAGAGTTTTAGAGCTGTACCCTAATTAGCAGATAACAGGAGAAGTTTCGTAGCCACTATCAAAGATGTGCCAGCAAAAATCCATGAATGCAGAATCAAGAAGATTTTGCATTCATCATCCTAGCTAGGAACTAATGCAACACAAGTTTATATTTGCACCAGCCTTAAGGAAAATGAAGGTGTGTAAAGCTGGTTAACATAATTATTTTGCTTACTCATATTGTCTTCGCCTAGCCAACCTATACATACAGATACTGTATGAGATTTGTCCGCTTGGTATGAGAGGTTTTTTTTATAAGAATAATATAGGATTACTTCATTATACTTAAATGGCCTGTAGGACACCATCTAAACAGTTTTTAAAAAAGACTTAATATATCATGAGTTTTAAAGAATTCTATAATAAAAATTAATTAAGATACTTAAAAAAAGTCAAAACTTTGTTACGAACAACATTTATTATAGTTTTGATTTTTTACATTGTAGTTAGTTGATAATTCATTTCATCTTTTTTTTAATAAGATAAAAGTGTTTTTGAAGTCAGGTTCATGTAATATGGTAATTATGTCACTAAATGAATACCAATTGACATCTAGTGTTATTGGATACTTAAAATAATTGAAAGGATTACTGTGTTGTGTTAGACTACAATGTCTAAGCCGTTACACTTAGAAATCTAGTATTTCAAGTTTAACTTATCTACATAATGCAGATAAGATATGTAAAATCTACATAATGCAGATAAGATATGTAAAAATCATGGAAACCTTTCTCTTTGTTCTATACTGTTCTCCTTTATTTCAAGGCTTTACTCTTTTCAATGTTATTTCTGATCAAATTGACTAAGCTTTTTCTCTTAATCCTTCAGCCAGTATTGTTGTTGTTGGTGACTTTAATGCGCATCACAATGAATGGCTTGGCTCTAGTGTCAGTGATTCTGCAGGTGTTCTCAATGTCAATCGATTTGTTCTCAATGTCAATTAACGATTACTCGATTAATAACAATTAATCAAGTAATTGTTAATCTTTATCGATTACTCGATTAATTGTTATTAATCGAGTAATCGATAAAGTTGATTTGTCTAAATCGTTGATCAATTAATTAAAAAATAAATTATCGAAAAATTTTTTGTTTTAAAATGCTATAGATGTTATAGTTTTTTTTTTATTATTAACACTTTGTTGTTATAATTACGAATTTATAAATAGCATTTATTAAGAAACAATAACAACTTTTTAACTTTTCCGGTAAAAGTTAATAAAATGTAAACAAATGACATAATGCGGCAGTAGAGAAGCCTGAATGCCATTTACAATGTTATCTGGAAAAAGTTGTTCTGACGCTTAGAAGCATTTTTCATCAGAAAATAAAGCAAAATCACTATACAAATTCAAATCACTTTACAAATGCAAACATTTTTCAGTCAAAATTAAATTGCATTCATCAACTTTGACTTTTTTATATCATTCAGAGCATAAATATAAAATTTTTCCGACCAAAATTGTTTCAGAAAAGACAAAAAATACACAGCTAAGTGTTGCTGCCTACTGTAATAAAACAGGTAACAAAGCTGATGAAGTATTAGCTCGTTTAACATCTGTAGATCGTATTTCTTTTGCAACTTTGGCCAATAGAAAAGATATTAAAAATGGCTAAAAAGCCCAGGGATTTAAAATCCCTTTAGATCGATATGCTATAAAGGCGACTATTATGAACTTCCCAAGCTCAATAAAATTAAAATTGAAAAAATAAAATAAAATTAAAAAAAGAGCTTCAGCAAAAAAAAAAAAAAATGGAGAAAGGTTTTCAATTTCTCTTGATAAGTGAACTTCAGGTGGAACTAGAAGGTGTTTGTGTCTTGGTGTACATTGTTCAGACAAATTTTATTATGGTCTTGGAATGATTAGAATAAATGATTCACTGTCTTCAGAAAGAGCAGGTAATATTGTTATTGAAAAGATCTAATATTGTTATCGAAAAGAATTGATTTTGGCTTAAATTTGATCAATGGTATCTTTAGGTGTGTTACTGATGGTGCATTAGTCATTAAAAAAATGGAACGAGAAATGGGAACTACCCATCAAATTTGCTATTGCTAATTGAATTCATCTTGTGGTATGTGATATTCTTTAAAAGAAAGAAGGTTAAGCACCAGAAACAACTGGAGAAGAACTAATTATGAAAGAGCTAAATGAAGGAAAGTATCAGCTTTGTTGATAAGGCAATTTAACGAGGACTATGGTATTATTTTATCAAAGGTTCGTAAAGTTGTAGATCAGATTTAGGAAATGAGCTTCGGCTTATTCTGGGTACAAAAACAAAATGGAACTATCTAATCAGTATGTTAAAACGATTTTTGGAACTAAAAAATGCTATTGGAAAAGCTCTTGTAGATATATTCAGAACAGATTTGTTTCTGTTTTAGATTTGTTTTAACGATTCACAAATGGCTTAAAAGATTGCAAGTTATATGAATCAGGAAAGCAAGATGAAGGAAGCAAATTCCAAAGAACTGATGTTCGAGGAAAAAAACTAGAGGAATAAGAGTTTTTAGAGCACTTAGGAACAGTCACAAAAAAACGATGAGACTTAACTGAATGACGAGTAACACGAGAACGAATTTTAGAAAATGGCACAAGAGGTGTTAGCTCCTTAGAGCAGTGCTCATAATAGTATTTGTAGAAAAGAGAAACATTACGACGGTATGATAATTGTTAAAGGTTGGCTGCAAGAGCAGGTCCAACTATGTTTACATTGCGTTTTTGTATCTTGTCTAAAAGAGAAAGGATATCATTAGAAGATCTGCCCCAGATATGGCAACACTATTCCATACAAGGAGGGAGTTGAGATTTATAGAGATATAAGATCAACTGATATTTTTAGCTGTTGATGGAATCAGCTTCTCTGAGAGCTACCACAGGGTTTTAGAAACCTGGCTATCAGCCGGCCTCAGAACCATAAAACAGAGTTTTAGAGCTGTACCCTCATTAGGAGATAATAGAATGAGTTGCCTTGTCATAAAAACTGAGACACAAGCAAAACCCATGCATTGAGTCAAGAAGATATAGCATTCAACATCCTAAACTGGAAAGAATGTATTAAAAATACATCTGCGCCAGCCTAATAGATAAAGAAGGGGTGAGAGGCTGGTCAACAGATGGAATCTGTTTACCTCTTATTGCTGATTTACTATGCTATTTGCATAATCTAGATGACTAGATCATATTTAGAATTACCAGAAATTAAATCTACTTGTAATAGAGTACAAATAAGAAAAAAAAATAATGCTGAAGAATTAACAAAAATAATTTCAAATATAACTTCATCAACAGTAAGAAATAAAGGACTAACTAGTAAGTTATCCCCTCAAGAGGTTTTGACTTGTATCAAACGATAAATGGCAGTACTTTCATGTACTCGAAAAAGGCCAGACTCCTTTGAAAAAGTTTACAACGCCATGCTTAGCCTTCCACCATCTTCTGTAAAAGCAGAAAGATGTTTTAGTGCTGCAGGTTTATTTGTTACTAAGTTGAAAATTAGTTTAAATGATGACACTCTTAATAACTTTTTTTCATTATATCTGATGAAAAAAGAGAAATGAGATTATTAGAAGTTGTATGTACTTTTTTTAAATTGTATGAATTTATTTGTATAAGTTATTCCAAGTTATTCGATAAATCATTTAATCGATAAATCATCCAAGTTAATCGATAAAAAATTTTTTGAAAGTTAATCCACACCCTGAAACCTGGGACCTAACGCTGAAAAAATTTCCCATCCAAATCCTTTTAACTAATGATTGTAGATGTTATAAGGTTCTCATAACACCAAAGATTGAAATCTTAATTTAAAATTTAATAGAGATATTTTAATTTGGATATTTTGTGAAGAAAGTTGAATTAGACCGTTATTTAATGATAGATATCACCTCTTTAAAAATTTTTTTGAGCTTAGATAATTCACTCAGCATATCCCAATTACGAACTTGTTGTTTACGTCCACGCAAAAAATATTTCACTTCCGCGCAACAAAAATTTGTTTTCCATCTTGCCTACGTTTGCTAAAAACCATGATGACTGCATAAAAACCGTTTGCTTAATCTATATAAAAAAAGCAAACAAGCACCCTGAAAATTTGCGACCCTTATGCTGATGAGAAATCTAATCAAAATCCTTTAAAGTGGTGTATACCATAAAGTATCCATAATGAGATTTCAAAAACTATTTCACTCAAAAAGTCTAAATATTAAATAAAAATACACAGAATTGATTCCTGAATTATTTTATCATTTTATTGACAATCATATCGGCCATAAAAGCACTTCTCAATAAATAATTCTAACAACACAACATTTGTCAGAACCTTCTTGTTCAAATTTTTTGTACCTTGGTCCAGTTCCACGCAGTTAGTTCACACTTTTTTGCTGTTGTAATCAACAACACAGTTAGGGAGCTGATGAGAGTAGTAGGTATGGGAAGCATCTCTTTTGTATCTTTTCCAATGACTTTTGAAACAAAAATGTAAAGCTTCGGTGACTTGTTAAGTATACAATCCCAGGTTAATTTTTTTCTCTTTGATAAATTGTTGAACACGATAAAAAACAGCATGAACCTTTGGATTAACAGAAATCTGGTGCATCAGAAAACTGGATTTGAAATCTTCAATTTTCAAAACATAATGAGGTGAAAGGGAACAGCCAAAACAAGCTGAAATAACTCCCTTGAATGAATTCAAAGCACGGCAGAAATCCAGGGCTTCTGAATGATTTTTATCTTTAGGAAGGAATTTTAGCTCATTTACTTTTTTGAGCAACTTTATGCAATCATTGTCATTGTAGTGGCCACCATGGTAAGGGTGAAGAGGGATGTAAATGGTTCAGAGCCAATCCATGGCCTTCAGCCATATTTGTACCAGGCTTGTTCCATTTACTTCTTTGTGTGGTTGACCACACAAAGAAGTAAATGAAGTTCTATGGGAGGAAGTACTTCCAAAACAACTGTTTGGTTAAGAAAAGAAAGCAAAGGATCATGAACATTGAAGAAGCCTTTGGCATTTTTCAAATCACCTCCAGATTGGACAAAACTTTGGTAATGGCCGTCTAATGCTTCCAAAAGTGTGAGTGTGAGTTGGTGTTTTCTTACCACCAGCATGGGTGTTTGCTACTATAAGATTAAAGTCCATAAACTATGTTTCATGAGATAACCAACAAGCTGAGAGAGCAAGCTTTTTTCACATCAATGAGTTGAAAAACTGCTTTGACACTTTTAAAGTTTTCTCATGTATTTTCTGCAATTGCCACTATCCCTTGCTTCTTAATCCCTGTGCTTTTGTGACCCTCTTGTGACCAAAGTTTGACTGACTTTTAATGAGGACTCAGTCTCATCGAGCTTTGAGTCAATTAAGCTTAAACTCACTTTCAAGAAAGAGCCACCACCATCTGTTCCAGGCTTTAGAATAGCCTTGGTTTCAAGTTCTCTTGAGGATACAACTTTTTCTTTGAGCTGATGCAGATCCTGGCAATGAACCATTTGACAATCTTCTGAGTTGACAGCAAGTTTTAGGGAGCTTATGATGGAGCAGGTTCTTAATTCCATGCCACTGTAAGCAATTTTTTGTTGAGTTCGTATCAGACAATCACAAGGAATCCTAATCAATGGGATTCCTTGTGATTGTACAAAACAAAAGTTAAAAGTTGGAAATTTTACTTGTTAATTATACAAAACAAAAGTTAAAAGTTGGAAATTTTACTTCTATACAATTGGCGAATAAATCTTTTTGACAAAAAAAAAATTATAAATAATTAAATTGACTGATTTTGGGATAAGTTTTTTAGAACAAGTCATCATGCTAAAATTTTATCTGTTTTATCATTTACCATAACGTTTAATACTTATTTTTTATAATTGGATATCGTAAAAGTTATTAAAAAAAAATCTGCGAATGTTTATTAAAAAAATTTGCGACCACGCTGTATTAGCCAAATTCATTTCAGAGGCCTGGTCTCGAAATTAATTCGATGTAGTTGAAAAAAGTAAAGATGGTATGTTTGTTATTAAAAAAAATCAGCTAAACATTACTGTCACTGCTGCTAATAGTTCATAATTTATCATGATTAAAAACCTAAATGATTAAAAAAGATACTTTCAAGGAATTGCGAAGAAAAATGCAAATGTGTTTACGTTTTTTAAAGCTAAAAGAAATAAAGGAAGGCTATTAAATTTTGTTATTAAATAGCAATATGTATTTTTAATGAAGTATCTCTTAAAATACCGAAAATTACAGCTGAATTGACTATTCAAACAAGATGTTTTACGATAAGAAAATTAGTAAAGATATCGTTTACAGGTCCATAAAAAGGAACAGCGGACTTCCTGAAAAAACATAAAAAATGCTTCAAAGCTGCAAAATAAAATAGTTACCTGGTTAAATGTTAGATGCATTAAATCTATGAGTATAAAATTATATATTGACTATTTGAGATCAGTTGTTTTACTTTTTGATTGATTTATTCCTAGTTCTAGTCGGTTGTGTACTGGCTTTACTTTCACTTTTGTGTTTACTTTCAATTTTGTGTTTTTTAAAACACAATAATGATAAAATACTAAATACAATGAAAACTATAAAAGAAAAGATTTAGGCTCTTTCTTGCACAGAACAGTTAAAAAGTGAAATCATTTTTTAAAATTAACTGAGTCCTAAAAAAAAAAATGACAATTGCTATATCAGCATATCCAGAACTAAACTATTTTTAAACAGATGTATCATTGTATAAAAATTGAAATAACACTTTTAAGAAATGGCTGTTTAGTTGTAACGCGTTTATTTTGTACAAATGAAATTGAAATTTGAATGCGAATCATTTGGCAAATGATTCGCAAATCATTTGGCAAATGATTCAAATATAATCTGATAAAACAAAGGCAGTTCTTTGTGAGTATTTATAATGTAAATGTTGACAGGCAAATGATTTGCCTGTCAACATTTACATTATAAATACTCACAAAGAACTGCCTTTGTTTTATCAGATTATATTTGTTTTAATACCTCATTATTTGATCCAATTATACTTCACATAGATAGCACAAAAATTAAAAATATTGACATATATTAATAAACTCACGGAAGATCCAAATTATAAAATACTTGAAGAAAAAATAACACTTTTAAAAATGATACCAAAAGTGTCACTAATATTCAAAATAACACTGAAAATACTGATGTGCAAAGCACATATAATGCTTTAAAAGGCATAGCATATTTCTCGTTAATAGATAACTTTTTAATACTGGTATTGTAAATATTGACCTTAGTAACCGCATGGCTCCAAAATGATATGATATTAATTACATAAGCATAGAGCAAAATACATAAAGTAGCATGATTACAGAAAATATAAAGTTACAGCTGCTTGACTACCTAATTTACTTGGTTTTTTTGGAAAACTTTTAAGTTATGTTATATTAGAATGTTTTTTACACCAGGCCTAAGCCATTTAGAAAATATTCAAAAAGGTAAATTGTTTGAAAACTTCTTTCTAAAGCAAAAGTTGAAAAATGCCTATACAACAATAGCCTAATCAACAATAAATATGGTTGTAGCCCTGATAAATTAGATCCATCAAGAAGTTTGTTAGACTAGAAAACTCAAGATTGTGTTAATTGTATTGGACCATGAATAACAAGTAAAAAATTTTCTTCAATTTTATGTTCAATTCCAGCTACAGATTAAGTGTACAGATGCAATACATCAAACATTTTTAAATTAAACAAAATAATACCTTATTAGTAATTGTTGAAAAAACAGTAAATTCAATATATGATTAAAAGATAAGGAAGAACTGAAATTATCTTGAAATCAAGTTTTGCAATCTAATTTTGTTATATTAAAAGTCAAATTTGACAATCTGGTTTTGTTATTTAAAATCATTAAGAAAATTCATAGAAAACTTAAAGCTTTTTGCCATTGTAATTTTTTTAAGATAAAAGCAATTTTAACATTTTGAAAATTTTATTTTTGAATTTGTATATATGAAAGGTTCCTTTTATAATTTTTATAACTATAATTTTCTCTTTGCTAAATTTTAAACTTGTTTTAAACAACTTCAAATAGGTTTTTTGTACACTTTCTGATCTTGGTAAACGATAGTATTTGAGCAGACCATTCGAATCTTTTGATTTAAAGTTTTTACAAAGCACAAAGCAGAAGAACAATACAATTAAAGCGTTTTAAAAATCTAGCCAGAAAAAGTATAAATATTAAGATGTAGAACAATTGTTGAGACTTTATCAAACTGAGAAGCTACCATTTTTATTTTTTTCCCTACATCGTAAATATAAGTGTGCGGACCGCGTCTGATGAATTTGGCTAATTACGCTAATAGTTTTGCCAAATTACAACAGCAACAACAACAAAAAAAATTAATATTTAATCCATAAATTGATTCCATTCTTTTAAAACGTTTAAAAAATTTAAAACTTTTAAATGTTTTAAAAGGTAGAACTAAAAATTGAATTTATAAAGTTTTAAAATATTTAAATTGAATTTATTAAATATTTTAATTGCTTCAACGATGTTTCTTGTTGTATGTTTAAAACTTTAAAATGTCTGCAAGCATTATTTGCGCCTTTGAATAATTTTTTCTTATTTGTATGCGCCTATTATTTGTACATAAATTATAACCAATTTATTTAGGTTATTTCATCAAAAAATCCACTGTAATTTAACTTAGTAACTTTTCATATAAATTAGATTAATTTATTAACCACAAACTAAATCCTATTTAAATAAAGATGAAATGCTTTTAGTTTAAAGATGCCTTTCAAAGCCTAAACCCTCTATTTATGTCAGCCAATCTATGTACTACACTGTGACTACGGCTATATTAGTCGATGTATGCATGTGTATGTTTTCTAAGAAACTTTGAAAAATAAAAACAAAGAAATTTTTCATAAACATTAATTATAGAAAAAACAGTAATGTTAAAGTTATGACGCAAAAAATAATTTTAATTTTTGTTTTTTAAAAAAGATGAATCTAAAAAACGCGTATCCATAACGTATTAATAATTATTACTCATAGTGATAGTTTATATATTTATAATTCAAATAATAGTTATTATTATTAATGTTATTAATAAATACAAATAATAAATATTATTATTAATGTTATTAATAAATAAAATATGCACAATAGTTATAATATTTAGTTATTTTAGATTTAAACAAAGTATTTTAAAATGATTTTAAGATGTCTCTTGGAACGAGAGCGCAAGAATAAATTTATTTAGGGTCGCTACGGCATTACCTCTCTCAGTGGGCACAGTACGTTTTTTAAATGTTCTTTGGACGTTTTTATTAGGTTTAAACCAAGTTACTGGAACAATTTCCGGCAAGAGTTTCCGGCCACACGCGCCCTTATTGTTCTTGTCCTGTACAAGTCAACATCTTGTACAGGACAACAACCTTGATAATGTCATTATACTGTTATTGATTGGTGTATAACTCTTTAGAATCCTAAGAAATTAGAACTATTTCGAAACAAAAAATTGAACTTAATATCAATGGGTCAAACATAAAACATTTTTTTAAAGAAAAATTTTTTTTTTCAAACGACAGATACTCAAAAGTTTTTTCAAATGACTGTTCCTTAAACGGCGGTTACAAATATATATTTTTTTCAAATGACGGTTTCTCGTTATTTAATAATGCTACCGACAGTGACCAATGGGTCACTATCGGTAGCATTATTAAATGTCACTTATATATAAGCTTACTGTTCGCATTTGACCGACTAACGAAAATTTATATTGAAATTGTGCATTGCGATTGAAAATTTATATTGAAATTGTGCATTGAAATTGTGTTAAAAAAAAGTTGCGATTTTGTCGCAGAGAATGTTTTTTTTCTGAAACAGTCGAATTAACTAGTATTTTTACATTTACACCAAATTTTAATGAACATTCATTTAAGTATAAATGAGTTTTATAATTAACAAATTTTAAAACTTTTTATAATACGTAACTTTTTTCATTTTATTTTGCATTAATTAAAAATCAATTTGATTAACATTAAAAAAGTTAATTTCACTGGATTTGAAATTAACTTCCGTTAATTAAAGACAAGACTTGTTTTATTATTTAGAAAAAGTAATTGTTTGTTTTACTTTTAAAATTAAATAGCGTTACGTACATTCATTTTTTTTATAAGGTTAACGTTGTTAAAAGAATTTTACTTCAAGAATTTTTTGTTAAGCAAACCCAAATTTTGTCTCACGACTAATATCGCGTTAATATGTTTCATCCGAAAGTCGAGTTCTCAAATGAGTGTAGACTATTGCAAAAATACTAAAATCTCGTTCAACTTTAACCTGAGAAAATGCAGCACCAAAAACAACTTGAAAATCTTATAGAGCTCCTTCCAAATATAATCATCACGTTTTAAATGCCAATATTCAAGAATACTAAAATTTTCAAATTAAAAACTTTTAAATAATTTAAGTTTATGGTCCAAAAATAAAAGTTTTAGCGCGACGTAAGGGCGACAAAATATCATTGATCAAAAACTGACAATTTAATTATTTGTCATAAAATTTTTTGACTTTTTTGCTCAAGGCATGTAAACAAAATTTTTTATTTTTAACATTTGCTTTGAAATAAAAATTACTAATTTATTCGATAGTCTTAGAAAAACAACCGCTCTGACAAAATTATTTTTTTTTTGCAAAAAAATTTTTAAATGTCAATAAATTATATAAAACAAACTTTGATGTCAAGTATTTAACAACTGTTTCTAGTTAATATTTAATTGCTTTAAAGCAAACGAGCAATTATTTTTCATTACATTCGCCGGCGGGAGGCAAATATTTCCGCCTCCAATTTGACGGCCGCAGCCAGTTAAGAGGCAGAAACCATTGGAGGCAGCCTCCAAATGGCTTTGCCTTCAAAATTTCTTCTGGAGGCGGCCACCATTGGCTTCCGCCTCTCTATTGGCATCAGCCTCCTAAACATTTTGCCTCCTAAAAAGAACTCTGGCTGCGGCCGCCAATAGAAAGGTGGAAGCCACTGGTGGCTGAAAAATGAACATTTTATCGCTAAAAATTGATCGGGAGGCAGCAGCCGTCTGCAGCGGAAGAAAAGTGGAGGCGAGAAGATTTACGCCGTTTATCAACACTGCTATAAAGTAAAACTTTTTCTTAACTCCACTGATTGTCTAAATAGTTTTCTCAAAATCAATTTCTGAACTGATCGCATTACATTTTGATAATTAAAAAGATGTTATTAACTCTGTAAAATATTCGTATGCAATTGCACAGATGTAGTTATACCTAGATAATTGAAAAGGTGTAATATTTGTAACATTGTATTATTAATATCTGTAATTATTATTAATAATATTATTAATAATACCATTATTATTTTTATATTATTATTAACATTATTAATAAATTATTACTATAATTAATATCTGTAATTATTAATATAATCAATATCAATATGATTAATAAATTATTAATATAATTAATATCAGTATTATTAATAAATTTTTGATATAAATAATATCTGTAATATTTATATATTTTTGCACAGATGTTAATAGACACCAATACAGTTTCAGATGTTGCTGGACAGATGTTATTAGACATGGCGAAAACCGTTGTTACTACCCTGACCCAATACGATTGCTTACTTATCGATATGTGTTATTTGTTTTATTGCATTAAAATTATTCAAAAGTATTTATATTTATAAATTATAAATTGTAATTTTTTATGAAATTTTCGTAATTATAGTTTGTATTATTTCAGTTATCTACAAAAAATATTTGGATTATGCATCATAATTTATGAAAGTTTAATACAATTTTTATTTGTCAGTCTGATAGCAGTAAGCATCAGTTTTGAAATTTAAAATAAATAAATACTTTGTTTATTATAATAAAGTGATTCTATTGCTTAAAACTGATTACTTTAAATAACTGTATTTGATCATTCAGTAAGGTTTGCCATAAATATATTTTTGAGATTATTTGGATAATAACTAATACTTTGGTATCATTAAATTAGGTTACCGTTCAGCTTTAAAAACTTTAAAAAGCTTGCTTTTAAAGCAATTTACAGCTTAAATTAATTTGCTTTGACAAATTAACTTAAGCCGTTAGTTTAGCTTTTTAGGTAAAGAACTTTTTTAAGTTTTTAATCTTAAATTAATCTGTTTATTTTTCTGGCTTAATCTTAAATTAATCTGTTTATTTTTCTGGATTAAAATACATATGGGTAGTTACGAGATCAATGTTTTATTATTATTTAAAATAAAAAATGATACAAAATTGTGAATGTGTAAAACATTTATTTTATAAATTATTGTTTCATTGAAATTTAGTTGTATCTTAATCAGAAAAGTCCAAAGAGGCTAGTATAGTTAAGTATTTGTTATTGTAATTCTGTTCATTTATTTAATTGCAAAAGAACTCAATAGTAAATCCAGTATAGGAGGAACTAGATTTAAGTTGAACGCTTTCAATTTGCATGTAATTTTGGGTCGTTTATTACAATGAACCCAAAAGTATCAACAGTTTGAAAAAATCCTTTGAAAAAACCAATCAAGCTGTCTGGTTTTGCAATAAAGCATCATGATAAAATCAAGCTGCGTTAGTGAACCAAGCAATCTAGTTTTTAATATGTTTTTGTTTTATATTTAGTTGTTGTTAAGTTTAATTGAAGTACTAAAATCACACTCAAAACGAATTAGAAACGGAGCTTTTGTTGAGGTATTCAAAATTGTTGGATCGTGGAAATGCCAGCCAATTTCAATCTACTTAATGCGATAATCAACAATAATTCACATTTAAATGCATTTTTTGTTACACAGTGTCAAATGTGTGTAATGTTATTATTGATTTTTTTAATCAGCAATAAAAAAGTCTGCTTAATCTACTGTCTTTTATCTTTATGTACGCGTCTTATGGTAAAATTGTGTAAACATCCCGGATTATATTTAATTTTACCATTTGAAACCTAATTTGCATCAGGGATAGTAACGGGTTACCCATATAGATTCCAGCATTGATTGGCTCGGTAACCTCTTTATTTGAGAAACGTATAATTGACTTGCAAAGGACTTACTGTGCCTACTGAATAGATATGTCAATAGGTAATATAATGTTATATTATGCTTCGTGAAGTTACTAATATTACATGCATTTCATCTTTGTGCATCTATGGTGCTTTAGATCGTAATTATTATTAATTAATATAAGCGATCAGAATTATATCAACTAATTATGAACAGAAACCATATATTTTTAAAAATATTCTTTAAAAACTATTGTAATTCGTATTCTCCAAAATCTAAACAAAAAAACATAATTTTTTTTGAAGTGTTAAATAAAATAAAATAAAATAAATAAAATAGGTAAACAACTAGCTTAGGTTATGCTATTAATTAAATTATTAATATTATTATTATTTTAAAAATATTATTATTTTTAAAATAATAATATTGCGTACCGTTAATAACATCAAAATAAAAAGTAGTCTATTTTAATAATTTTTTATACATTTTTTTGTTAAGCTTTTTTTCTTCCTCAAAAGTCAATTTTCAAGTATGATTCAGATTGTTTTTCTGTGATTTATTCCTCAACTCGAAAACCTTCAATTTTAAGTTAAGGAAAAAAGTATTTGGGTTTTAAAAATAAAAACAAGTTAAAAAGAATAATTTAATTTTTTTGTAAATAATTATCCGCAAAAATAAAATAGTAGTTAAAATTTTGAAGATTTAAAAATAAAGAACTCTGTAATTTATACGCAGTTTTAGTTGCATTATAGCATGAAAGGTTGTTTAACATGGCGTATGGTTGTTTTTGTTTATTATTATTCTTTTATATTTTTATTAAATAGCAACCGCTATATCAAGATAAAATAAATTATAATATAGTTACATTTAAAAAATAAAAATTAAATTATGTTGAATAACAAACATATCTGACTTGCTATTTTATCTCATATCTTCTTTGCTTTTAAAAATACGCAAATAAATCACGGTGCATAGGAACATACTCTTAGACCTTGCAACGCGTCTCCAGAAATTTTTTTTTTGGTTATCATTAGAAAACATTTCCTCATTCAAAAAAATATAAATATAAAAGACATCTTTTTTTTGTGGGGGCCTGGGGAGAAATCACATATTTTAGGGGAGTGCCCAGGAATTTTGTTGTTCAAGATAGGTAACTAAGAGGCATGGAGCATACTCAAATTTCTAGTATGTTGATACTGGTGTCGAATGAGGATGACTTGCAAATAATTAGCGTTATTAGAGCTAAACCAACCCAGCCCTTTACTAGAACAACGTCTCCTTTAATTGTGAAATTTTTTTTTTGTTCTATCATAAACTTGATCAAAATTCATTGACAGATTTCAAATTTCATCAAAAAATCTCTTTTCGTTTAAGATTTATTACCATGCAAAGCTTAAAATTACCCCCTGAAATAACTTTAAATGGTCTCAACTTTTAAACGAAAATTTCTTTTGGATGTAATTTGAAATCTGTCGACGAATTTTAATCTAGTTTAATATAAAACAAGCAAAAAATTGAAAAGTGTTTTTAGAAACAAAAAACATAAGGGAGGGGGGGGGGGATTCGGGGGAACTGTTAACAACTAGCAGTTGCTAATTGTTAACAGTTGCATAATAACTCCTTGCACTCGTTGATATACGAACTGAAAGCATGTTTATAGCCATTATATTGATATTTGATTGATATGACCAATATATCATGCCAATATTATTAATCCATATCAGAAGTTTTTATTTGAAGCATTCATTTAAAGTACCTAAATATGCAAAAGGACATAGTGATTTTTGTTAAAAATTGTTGCATTTGCTGCTTCAGGAAAGACAAGGATTTAAGACCAATAAATAATGCTGAAACAACTTATTTAAATTTAAATAAAAAGAAAAATGACTACTCAAACCTTATCAAAACTATATTCTGGAAAGGTTATTCAGCGGATAACCCTTACCTTCCTACCATGCTTTGCTCAAAATGTAAAAAAAGGTTTGCAGGGACTGATCCTTACTTCACTATGCAGCCGTATTATGAAGGTAATTATAAGTATATTGATGTTTAATTTACTTCAGTTAAAATTTAGTTTCACTATTTTAGTTATTATAGTTGCTATACATATGCTTTAAAATTTAGACCTGAATACCAAAGTTATTAGAGGGAAAAAATGTGAATGTTTTATTTGTGAAAATGGGTGCAAATTAAAAATGGAATAAATATTGACCCCTATGGTTGAATGTGTGTCGGGAAAACTTGTTTATCAAGGCGCTGAAGATGTTTTAAATAAACCTGCAGAAAGACTAATTTGTCAAGATTGCTATGCCCAAGTGGGACAAGGAATTCCGTATCCCTGTATGAAATTAGAAAGACAAAAGAACTTGACTGCCATTGTAAAATCAACATCCCCAACAACGTAAGGAAAGGTTCTATCCAGCTCTATCAAAGATTTCAGCACAAATGACTCAGGGAATACCTTAGCTTTGAAAACTTTTGGTCCGAAGCAACTCACCGTCTTTTTCGGAATAACTGAGGTTAAGAAACCTTTCTTTTCTTTAGATAAATTGAACAAACTTCATTTAAAACTCCGGGTAAGTTTTTTTTGCTTAAAAATACTTTTAAAAATAAATTTGTTATGAGTTTAAAGCCAATTTTTGTAATAACTTCATTATGATTTCTAAGTAATCACAACATAATTGAAGTTGCACGATTTCTGAGAAGTGAGGCAGGACGGAATAGTGGAGTCTGGTTTCAATATTAAACTGATTGAGAACAACGAAATAATCGGAAAATTATTCAATTTTGATAAACTCCCATTGCTATTAGAATTAAATGAAAGCGAAGAGGCAAGTGAACTATTACCAAAAGAAAATGTTTTTATAGTTAGATTGCAATTTGTATCATTCGTTTTGATTTTTTAAGAATGTATAGTTTGTAGAAAACGATACTTCTATTGTGTATTGCAATGACATTGAAAAGCTTGTAGCAATGGTAATTCATCACAGAAGTCAAGGAACAAATAATGTTAATATCAAAGTAGGTGTAGATGGTTAAGTTACACTGTCAATAATACCGGAGTTAAAAAATAATAAAATTCCAGAGAAACTGAGCAAGTGTGACGGATATGCGTGCAAAAATTTTAAAGATTCAAGCGTCCACAAAACTATTATATTGGCCATTTTGGCTTCATTGAACAAAAAATACCATAATATGCGGTTAATTAATGCGGGTAAGTTAAACATTTCATCCTTAGATTACACAGTATCTGAAGATCTAAAATTTTTGCCTCAAATGGTTGGAAAACAAACTGCAACATCAAAGCACCCATGTATGTATTGCATGACGTCATCTCCTGACTTTCAAAAAGCTGATCATTATACTCTAGAGTCTTTGTGTAGATTGTACGACCAATGGATGGCTGATGGTGCAAATTTAAAAAAAGCAAGTACACAAATGTTGTTAATCCCCTTTTATAACAGGCGACAAAAACAAAAAAATACTAGAACTTGTAAATATTCCTGGTCTACATATACTGCTAGGTGTTGTAGAAAAATTTTTAAAAGAGATTGAAAAAAATTTATTTGAAAACAAGGAGTGTGGGTTACAGTTTGTTAACCAATATCTGTCTAAGATAAACATTTGCAGAGTGTCTTACCAAGGGCAGCATCGTTTGGAAGGTAATGCTTGTAATAAATTGCTTAAAAACATAGACAGCTTTGAACTGTTTTTTCAAGAGTCTAGTCTTGGAGTATCCGCTGCTAAATATATTGAAGTACTGAGAGATTTTGAAAAAATAGTCCATGGTTATTTGGGAAAATCATTAAGCTCCACATATGTTAAAGATTTAGAGGAGTTCTCTACGAGTTATAGAAATCTAAGAGCTACAATTCCTTGAGCGGACACATAGTTGAGCAACATGTTATCGAATTTATCGACATGAAAGGTGGAGTGTTCGGTATGATAAGTAGGTTTTAAATTTGATAAAAAGTAATTTATAACCTTAGTAATTAAATACTCTATTTCAACAGTTGAATCGTAAAATTTGCATAATTTACGACGAATATTTATTAAACAAACTTGCATTACTTTTATACTTCTACTATTCTATAGGCTTATGTTACTGGACCGAACAAGCTCTCGAACCCATTCATCAGGATTTCAATCCATTTTGGCGAATGAGAAAAGTTAGAGAGCACAGCCCAAACTATATAGAGGCGCTAAAAACACGGTTGTTGCTTACAACAACAAGCACTTTTAAAGTAACTTTCTATTTGCAGGAATGTATGCATTCCTGCAAATAGAAATACTTTTTTACTTTTTACAAACTATAGTTTGTAAAAAGTAAAATATTAAACCTCCTATGAACAAACGTTTAGTATGACTTTGAAATGTTAAATATCAATCATAATCTAACCATAAAGACCAGAATTTTTTTTTTACCGTAATAAATATTTGTAGCAAACCCTTCTTGACCCCTAATAACCCTCCCCAAGGTATGGTTCTTTAAAGCACTTTTCAATTTTTTGCTTGATTTATATTAAACTAGATCAAAATCCATCGACAGATTTCAAATTACATCCAAAAAAATTTTTCGTTTAAAAGTTGAGACCATTTAAAGTTATTTCAGGGGGTAATTTTAAGCTTTGCATGGTTATAAATCTTTAACGAAAAAAATTTTTTAAAGGACAATTAAAGGAGACGTTGTTTTAGGAAGGGGGCAGTTAGGGGTTGGGGCAGGGTTGGTTTAGTTCCAATTACCCTAATTTTTTGCAAGTCATCCTCATTTGACACCAGTATCAACATACTAAAAATTTAAGAATGCCCCATGCCTTTTAGTCATCTATCTTGAACAACAAAATTCCTGGGCACTCCCCTAAAATATGTGATTTCTCCCCAGGCCCCCACAAAAAATAGTTGTCGTTTACATTTTTTGAATGAGGAAATGTTTTCTAATTATAATTAAAAAAAAATTTCTGGGAATGTTGCAAGATCTAAGAGTATGTTCCTATACACCGTGAAATAAAATCTTTGCGGGGATATGATCAAGATACAACCACACGACTTTTAACCATAACAAAAGTTAAGTTTTTATACTTATACTTGAAAATTAGGAGGCCAAATTTTTTACGGAATATGCAAAAAATCAGGCCGTGTAAATTAAGTAGGCCATGGTTTTAAACGTATTTGTGTTGATCGATTAAATTTTGTAAATGTTTAAGAATGTAAAATGTTCTCATAAGAATATAACCTAATCATCTAAACTCAAAAAAATATGGCGTCATTTTTTATATCGTAATTTTAATGTAAGAGGAAAGAAAAAATGTAGAAACAAAATTGGTAACGCTAGTCAAAGATCGAATTATATCTTGTAAAAAAGTAACAACTTTATTACTTTATTTATTCATTCAGCAACTTAATGCTAATTTAGTAACTTTTTAATTATAACATAATTTTATCAAATACATCATAAAAATTATTACATAATTTTTCTTTAGTACTTGAAGAAGTCTTTTTTTGAACTTTTTAAAGTCCAGTTGAATTAACTTGTTACCTATTTTGTGATATTGTTTTAAACCGCATACAAACAATGACTTCTGCCCTGCTCTATTAGAATGGCTACTTCTATGAAAATAACCAGTTTGTTCAGTGTTATGCTAATGTAATTCACAATTTTTTAAATAAAATGACTTAAGTGTTTTATTTTCAGTTGATGTAACATTACGAATAAAACATAGTGATTTAACAATTGTTCTATTTTTACACTGATCCAATCGAGCAACATTTTTTTTCTATATGCTCAACCAAGCACCATTTCAACATTTCTATTTTGTGATTTGACCAGCAACATTTTAATTTTATTCATGTAAATAATGAATAAAAGACGTCTGAGCACACTAGACTGCGGAATCAGGGGTTCACACCAGTTTACCCAATTATTCATCTTTTACTTTATATACTTGAGTTCTTATTGAAAGATAGCCTACAATCCAATTTAGAACTATACCTTTTTCTTTATAAACTTGTTACTTTTCTATAAGAACCTTTTTATTAATTGTTTCGAATGCCCTTTTAAGGCCTAGCATTATTACTATGACAAATTTATTGTTTTTCAAGTATTTTTCCATTATAAAGCAGTTTAATAGCTTATTCATCTATTTTATTTTGAAACCAAATTGATTTTTGTTGTGAACAGCAATATCTAAAATTCATAAGTAGGAAGTATATTTGGACATTATTTTATATTTTAATATAATTGGACAAGTCTTGTAGTTACATTGGTGATATGAAGTTAATTTTAGAATTAAAACGTTTATTGATTTTTTTCGATAGTTTTTAACGTTAAGTTAAATATTTTTATTAAAACAAAATCAGTTTTTAACAAAAAGTTAATAGTTCTCTATAGAATACTTAAAAACGATGAGTATAACTTTTTGAACATAATAACATTTAAGCCCTCACATATTTGTTTTGTATTTGTTTTACTGTATCATTTATATATAAGTCTTGCATAGTTATATATACATATATATATATATATATATATATATATATATATATATATATATATATATATATATATATATATATATATATATATATATATATATATATATATATATATATATGTATATATATATATATATATATGGCATAATATTTTATATATTTATGCTTGACTTATATATATATATATATATATATATAAGTCATATATATATATATATATATATATATATATATAAGTCATATATATATATATATATATATAAGTCATATATATATATATATATATATATATATATATATATAAGTCAAGCATATATATATATATATATATATATATATATATATATATATATATATATATATATATATATATATATATATATATATATATATATATATATATATATATATATATATATATATATATATATATAGTTTTGCATAGTTAAAGGTATAAAATTCGCTAGAACCATGAATATTATCATTTAGTGATAAATTTTCAATTGCATTTAATTCATGTCACATGGAATTGATGTTACAAATTTCTATGATACTTCGGATTACTAATTCATTATAATTATTTGCAGTGGATTATTTTCGTTTTATTTTTTAAAACTTAATAATAACATTTTCTTCTATAAATTTAATATCATTCATAATGTTTGGTTTAACGGTTGTTATAATTAGATATTTCAACAAATTCCAAAAGTTGTTTCCACTTTATATATGGATATTTGAGGTTGTTTACTCCTTAAATATAAATGTTTTTTCAAAGTTTTTTTTACTTGCATATAGATATATTTGGAAAAAACTGTTGCAAGTTCTTTATGAGATTCGGAATTAAGTTAAGTGAAAGGTGATTTTATAAGAAAAGTGAGATAACCATTAGACAACGATTTGAACGAAAACGTTAGTGGTCACATTTGGAAACCTCATTTTTCTCTTTTGAGACAAATCTATTTTCTAACTGATTTCTCTTTGTCTTATATACAAGCTTGAATAACAAGGGTAATATATAACCAGGGCCACCGAAAGAGGGGGGGGGGGCGCGAAAGGGACAGTTTGTCCCAGGCGGCAGATATCCAAGGGGCGCCAAATGAAAAGAAGGTACCTAAACAAAAAAAGAAAGGTCCTACATCTATAATTTAGGGAGATTTTGATAAATAATGGCGCCAATTAGGGTTGCTGTCCCAGGCGGCGTGACGGCTTTCAGCGGCTCTGTCAATGTATTCAAATCTGTCAATGTATTCAAAGTTTAGAAATATTTTCAAAATAAATTTAAAAGGAAACTTGGTGTTATTATTTGAATTTAAAAAATAAACAACTTTTTAAGTATGTCTACTTTTAAAAACCATCGCAACTTAATCTATTGTTTTTTAAAGTTGTTTACTTTTACTTTTAAATTGATTGAAACGTGTAATTGTTTCCTAACTATTTAACTGAGTAATTTATAATTGATTTTCTATTTTATATTCTATTTCAGTCTTTAGTTTAGTTTGAAATTCAAAAGGTAACAGAAATTTTAAAAACAAAACATTCAACACAGCGAATTTTAACTGCACTGTAGTAAAAAAATATATATAAATTCAATTGTTCGAGTGCGACAATTTAAAGGCAAAAGCAAAAAAAAAAAAAATTAAGCAAACTATACAATTTTTTCTTTTCAAATATTGTCATTTTATAAGTTTATAAAATTGTATAAGTTTTCATTCAAATGCAAAGCATATAATATGCAAAGTATATAAAAAGTATAAAAACCTAAAAGTGAAACTAAAAGTATATAAAGTAATAATAATGAGTAATAAAAAGTTGATAAAGTTAAAATGAAATCAATAAATAAATAAATAAAAAAAACTTCAACGTATTGTTTTAAAAGCTTAAGTTAAAATTTAAAAAAAAATTGGAATTGTCGATAGTTTTTTTTATCATTCAAAGCTAGGCTAAATTAATCTATTTATTCAAACACTCGTTTAACTATAAAACTATTAACACGCATCTTCGTTCTCCTTCTTTTCACAAGTCATCGTATTAACTCGTAGCACTTTTTCACCGTGTTGACTGCTTAAAGGCGGATTAAAGACAAAAACATTCCCGCGAAGCGAATTTTTTCGTCGATAAGCATGCACGGATAAAACATTTCTGTCAAAATTAACAGAAATGTTTTATCTGCTCATGCTTATCGACGAAAAAGTTCGCTTCGCGCGAATATTTTTGTCTTGTGGAAATCCGCCTTAAGAATAGAGTGAATATAATTTCAACAGGAAAGTTATAGCATAGATTTTTATAACATAAGCTCATATAACAACCTTTGTTATTACATAAACAAAGATTCAATGATAACTGCATATTACCAATAAAAGTTGACGTCATTTTTTAAAAGTTTTTTTATTTTGAAGTTTGGAGTTAAATTCAAAGTATATATAAATATAAACTATTTTTTAAATATCTCTTCGATTAAAAGTACTTAAAAAAAAAGTTCATTTTTACTTAGAAATACTTTGAAAGCTTACTCTTATTTTCAATTTTATCACTGTCATTTTAGAAAATATTTTGCATAAAATATTATGCCAATTCCTAATTCTCTGTTTGTTTGTCACTGACAGCAGGTTGCTTATTTAACAGTGCTGCAAAATTTTCACGTTTTTTTTTATTGTTTGATTTAGCTTTTGACAAAGCAAATTATTTTTCCTGATGATTTAAGTTTGTTCAAGAATCATGAAGAAAATATTGATTGTTCTATTTGTAACTTGTTTTTTTCTGCCGTACTTTTCCTGCAGCTTACCGTTTATTTATTACTCGCATCAAAAACTTCATATGAAATTAAAAAACTTAACAACTAAATACGCAGATATTTCAAGACTTTACAGCATAGGAAGCAGCACATTAAATAGGAGTCTCTTTGTTGTAGAAATTAGCGACAACCCAGGGGTTCACGAATTTTTAGAACCAGAATTTAAATATGTTGGCAATATTCATGGTAATGAACCTGTCGGAAAAGAAGTTCTTTTGCACTTGATTGAATATTTATTGACATCGTATGGAAAGAACCAAACAATAACAGAACTTATTAATAGTACCAGAATTCATATAATGTGTTCTCTAAATCCTGACGGTTTCGAAGTTGCAAAACTTGCTAAAAAAAAAAGAGGAATCAATTCTGGTAGATACAATACTAATTTTGCAGACCTAAACAGAAATTTTCCTGATCCGTTTGATGAAAGACCTAACCCCTTGCAGAAAGAAACGGCAGCTGTAATAAAATGGCTTAAAACCTATCCTTTTGTACTTTCAGCAAGTCTACACGGAGGCGCATTAGTCGTAAACTACCCTTACGATAATGTTCAACTGAAGCCGCTTGTAGAAAATGTGTATGGTATTTCACCAGATGACGATGTTTACAGGTATGTTTTATAATGAGGTATAAAAGCTTACTTTAGCAC